>NC_142955.1:12863961-12887406 GCF_046866305.1 Octopus bimaculoides | reverse complement strand
ACCCCAGTTTGTTTGTTTGTTTGTTTTTTTCTTTGTACTACCTGACGCGTGTGTCACGTTTAAAAGAAAGAAATTAAATATTTTAAAACTAAATCGCTTCAGGAGATTTGAAACCACTACCTACATGTCGTATTCTTACTTCTAAACACCCATGCCTACTGGACCATACAAGCAACAGCATTCTAAGCGAGGAAATTAGGATAATTGAATTTGATGCGTGTGTCGAGCAAAGGAGAGAAGAATTGAAAGAGAGAGAGAGAGAGAGAGAGAGAGAGAGAGAGAGAGGGGGGAGAGAGGGGGAGAGAGAGAGGGGGGAGAGGGGGAGAAAGAGAGAGAGAGGGGGGGAGAGAGGGGGAGAGAGAGAGAGAGAGAGAGAGTGAGAGGGAGTGGCTGATAGGTATTTGAATTCCTTTCTATGACTGAACTGAAATTGACCCTAGCTATTGAAGGCCTACACACAGACACACACACACTCACACATACATTCACACACACGCACGCGCGCGCATTTGTTTTAGATCTTCTACTCATTTGAATTCGGCCATACACCAAATAGCATGTTAGGTGGGGCGGTGTATCACTCTACATAGCAGGTGAATATGTTTTCGTTTATTTGGCATTTATCAAGTGGACTCCTCCTTTGTCAAGTGTATTGGCTTGTGCCAGATGCATACATAAATAGTTCGTTTTAAAGACGGAAAGACTACACACCTGTTACTAAGGGAAAGGAATGAAAAATTTTGATAAAAAAACAGTTAAGTGGTAGTGCTCGAGAGTGGAGTTCGAGTAGCCATTGCACCTTCATTTATTTATAATTCATTTTCTATGTTGGGCCCTTAGTGTGTGTGTCTGTGTGTGTGCGTTACACGGCGGCCTAGGCGGACTAATGAAGAAATAGTGTACTTGTAAGTAGCAGTTCACTTTGTGATTCCGTTGCAGATTAGTCTTATCTTTTGTTGAAGGTTCTCTCTGGCGGGTTTGCCTATTGCTGAAGCTGTTGAATTTTGTTGAATACTGTTGCCGTTTTTCCCGTAGGCTCGTGTTTTGTTTGTTTTCTTTCCCCCATTTTGGGGCGAAGAGACTCCGGTTAAGTTGCTGGGAGTTTGGTTTCGACCAGGCCTTCAGATAAAGAAGAACTGGACGGACGTATTGAGCAGGGTGGCTGCAATAGTCAAGACGTGGTCTTGGCGGTGACTATCCCTGAAAGGGAGGGCGGAGGTGGCCAATGTGTTTGTCGCATCGGTCATTGCCTACCACCTGACCGTCGTGCTCTGTCCGGATTCGTGGTTGATCAGGCTGGAGAGACAGCTCTTTCGCTTTTTCTGGAAAGGCTGGTCGCCACCTGCGAAAAGCCTTTAAAAGGAGGTTTAGGGATGCCTTGGTTAAGGATGCGCAGACATGCGGTGAGATTAAGGCACCTCTGGATTCTCCTGGATAGTGAACGGGTGTGGTCTCCGCTGGCCGGACAAATGTTTCCCGAGTTCAAAAGTTTTTGCGAACAGGAGGCCTGGTGTTCTCGTAGACCGAGGTCGAGTGAATGGCATAAAGAGTGCTGTGAGGCCCTCTTGTTATTCCGGCGCTCGGGTAACGCCGGTGGTGGGGGTTCCACACGGATATTATTTAGTGGGTCGGTAGAGTCTGAATGCGACGATGACCTGGGGGCGACTCTAGGTCTCGGGTTTATTAAACTGGAATGCCTGTTTCACCGTACATTCGGGTTGAGAACGTTGGACAACTTCCAAAAGTCCTTAACCTGGCAATGCTACAGAGGTGCCTTGCCCGTTTGAGATAAGCTCGCATGACACGGTAAGCGTCAGTTGCCGACCTGTCCAAGATGCGTGGGAGACAGGGAAACCGTCCCTCACGCTATTGTTCAATGTCCGGAGATATCTGAAATGTGGGCTTATGCTGAACACCTGTTGTCCGGCGAAGGAAGAGTACAGCTGTCGACTGTGTCAATTAAAAAATTGACCCACCGGGAGTTTTAACAAACGAAGGTAAGAATTGTTTTCTCACGGTTGTAGCAATAGCGAAAGAGGCAGTATGAAAGACTAGGATGAAAGGGATTAAGGCAGGCAACTTTATCTCCGGCCACGATTTACGATCATTTTTTAACTTTTCATTTGAAAAGGAAGGTGTGGCGCGAGAAGAGATGTCTGTCGGAGTGTACGTTCCAAAAGAGATGGAAGCATGTTGCACGAGTGTTGTGCGTGCAAGGAACCGTGTGAATAAACGAAAAATAAAGGAGCAAAAATAAAAGGTACAAGTGATAGATCGGGGCTTGTGGTGTCGGAGAGTGACCTGATCATCGCTTCATTTGTATTGTCCATGCATTGTTAATTTCATTCGATTTTTTTTATATATTTCATTTAATTTTTAAAAGTCATATTTTATGTAAAATCATATCGATTTACTGATCCTATCAGTTGTTCTGTCCATTTCTATGTTTGGCCCCCCGGTGGGCAATAAAGAAATTGGTATTTCACATGCTGCCTCGTTCTGAGTTCAAATTCCGCCCAGGTTGACTTTGCCTTTCATCCACTCGGGGTCGATAAATTAAATACCTGTTGAATACTGGGGTCGATGTAATCGATTCATGGCCTCCCCCAAATTGCTGCTCTTGTGGAAAAAATTTGAAACTATTGTTAATATTATTTCTTTTTGTAACAGGTTTTGCTGGAACTCCTCGAATCTTGCATGCGTAGCAAGCTTGCTGCTTGCATTCTACGGTGCTATGCTACCCGTCCTTTTCAACTGTCTAATACTTTCCTGATTATTCTGGCCGTGTCAAGGAGACATTATCGTTGGTAACATTCTACTGGGCACTCTCTTCCAATTTCCTTTATATTCCTCTTGATGCTTCTGAAATTTCCATAGCCAGGCTATTTCGTACTTAAAAGGGTTGTATTTATCTAATTTTTCTCTTTCCTTCTTGATTATTCGTATTTCAAAGGGACACACAACATCAACTATATAGTACATGTGGTGCTTCTTATCAACAACCACTGGATCCACTCTATTATGCTCTAGCACCTGATTTCTTTGGATTTGGAAATCTCAGAGGATTTTGCTAGACTGCGACTCCACCATCCTCTACGGTTTGTGCTCATACCACGTCTTACATCTCCCTAGCCCCCACTTCACGTACAGTTTCCATTGTAGCACTTTCGCTACCTTATTGCATTGCCACAACTTGTAGTGGTTTTGGACAAGTCTAGGCAATTCGTCCATGATATGAGCAATGGTTTCGTCCAATCTATTACAGATGCAGCACAGCACAGAGCAGAAACACTTGCTCATTCCAAGGTTGACGCTCCATACGTGGCCAAAGCTTGGTCTTGAGCTGCCAGTATAGTGCTCTCACTCTCTTTTTCAGTGTCCCTTTCTTCAGCCAATCCCATCTATGTCTTCCAGAAACTTCTGTTCTGGCTGTTGAATTATACTTTATCATGTCCATTCTGTAATTCTTCCTTTGTCTTACTTTTTTGTCTCGGCATTCAATACTCCCTCATTCCTGACACTAGCAAGGTTTCCATTTGCTCTCCTCGCATGTAGGCAAACAGGGTCTGCACATGGATGATGGGCTCCATTCATCTTTAGAAGCTTCCTCGTTTTCCTGTCCATCTCCTATACCTCCTCCTCCTCTGTTCAGTTCAGGATGCCAGCGCCATTCCGAACTCTGCGAGTGCGCGCAAGTTCTTTGCCGAAATTATATTTCTGGCATTGAGTTTTGAAGCCGATATTATCATGATTACTACTACTACTACTACTACTGCTACTACTACTACTACTACTACTACTACTACTACTACTACTACTACTACTACTACTATAGCTACTGCTACTATTACTACTATTATTATTGTTGTTATTATTATCATTATTTCAGATAGCCAGTGGATTAAAACATATGCCATATCAATGGGAGCTGGTTCGAAAGTCTATGACTCATTTATAAATAAAGGAAGTCCTTCAACCTGGAAAGTGGACAAATGCATTGATACCTTTTGTCCCAACTTCTTCCGACATTCTATCCTTGATTTCTGGAACTATCTTCCAATGGATGAGGTATGTATGCATACACATACACGCGCGCACAAATACATATTATTATTTCCATAATAATAGTAATAATTATAAACAAATATTTAGATCAATTCAGTTATGTTTGTCACATTTTTGACCTGTAAAAATTATTTATTAGGAAGGCGAAGCAGTGTTGTAAAGAATTTTATCCGCGGCAAACCGCAGTAAGATTCATGGCATCCCCCAAATTGCTGCCCTTGTGGGAAAAATTTGAAACCATCATAATTATTTCTTTTTATAATAAGCTTTGCTGGAACTCCTACGTAGCAAGCTTGCTGGTTGCAGCCTACGGTGCTAGGCTACCCGTCCTTTTCATAAATAAAAGACTCTCATTGGGAATGACGAGTAAATAGGCAACAAAATCGATGAAATCTTCTTAGGATACATAACTGGTAAAAGTCTTATCCAGATCGGCACAAAGTAATACATGTGGACCGCGGTGGCACTTGAATTTAAAGTTGAATTATTTTGTCATTCTTCTTGTGATATCGCAAGATTGAGTTACAAACAATCGTTGTGGGAACAGATAAGCCAGAAATCTATCGGAACCCAGATTAAGAGCAGTAAATGTTGAAGCAAAGAGATTTTTTATTCTGCCGCCCACACATAAATGTCCCAATAGAATTACTAAAGGTTTTAAAAAGACAAAAAAACTTACTAACGAACTCAATTGCGTGTGTGACTTTTGAGTACCCTATACACTAAAAGGCTGCTCATATATTAATACTACACACAATCCCTTTTTATAAGAATATCAACCCTAAAACATACGCTTATTTTCCATATGTTTTTTCCCCAAAATCTCTTGTCGCTTGGCAACACCTCCAGAGATGGTGTTTTGCTACCAAGGTCCATAACTGTAACTTAAACCTTGCTCGGTTTCGCTTCATCACGTTTTTCACAGCAACCACAAGCGAGATGTGTCTGTTCACCTCCAACAATCGAGAATGGTCGCCATATTACACTGTTTAACAAATATCTTTTTAGAGTGCAGGGTTAGATCGGTCTCTTACCTAACACTGCATTGAACCCCTAGTGAGAAACCGATGGGTTAGATCGTCTGTAATGTATGTATAAAACTGTGCACTTTAATCGAAATTATATATATTACATATGATATATATATATATATATGTGTGTGTGTGTGTGTGTATGTGTGTGTGTGTGTGTGTTCTTTGATTCTTTTACTTGTTTCAGTCATTTGACTGCGGCCATGCTGGAGCACTGCCTTTAGTCGAGCAAATCGACCCCAGGAATTATTCTTTGTAAGCCTAGTACTTATTCTATCGGTTTCTCTTGCCGAGCCGCTAATTGACGGGGACATAAACACACCAACATCGGTTGTCAAGCGATTTTTGCGGGGCAAACACAAACACACAAACATATACATATATCAATATCTATAAAACAGAAGATGTTTGTGTGTGTGTGTACGTGAATGTGGGTTATGCACGTCCACAAATTAGCACGCATGTCGCTCCAATTTTAGGAGGACATTGTTCATGACCCTATCTGTGTTTTTGTCAACTTTTTCTCTCAGAGGCACCCGCGTGTAGCTGTAAAAATCGATAAACGTTTACCAATTTTGAAGTTTGACATGGCGAAGTCAAATCTGTGCGTACACGCGTGAAGGAGAGAGAGAGAGCAAGAGAGAGAGAGAAAGAAAGAAAGAGAGAAAGAAAGAGAGAGAGAAAGAAAGGTAGAGAGAAAGAAAGAGAGAGAAAGAAAGAAAGAAAGAGAGAGAGAAAGAAAGAAATAGTGTGTTTGTGACAAGGGGAGAAACAGAGTTTGCCAAGCGTCTAAAAAAAAAAAATGAAAAAGTGGAAGAGGGAGACAAAGCGGCTAAGGAAAAAAAATTTCTCTCACCAAGACAACGTCTAACAAAAAACATAAAAAAGGAACGAACAAGTGGAAGAGGGAGACAAAGCGTATTAGGAAAGAAAATGTAGCTAAGGAAGACAGAATTAAATGCATTTTTTTTCTTAAACATGAGATATAGTTTCAAATATAAGATGTTTTTGAAAGACACTATATTCTATAATAAGATTATATATACTTTCTCACACAACAATTCAAATATATCTATTTTAAATCATTTATTTATTTTAAATCGTTCATCTTTCTCTCCCCTCTCACTCTCACACATTCGCACATATACTACTTTGGGAGCGAAAGAATTTCGTTTATATTTCACAAATATGAAACAAAAACGTATGTAACAATTTGTCAGTCACCCCACCCCCAACCCGTTTTTCGGACCACAAAAAGGGTTTGGTAATTTTTCAGATTAACACCCGCACGATTTCCACTAGGGTGTTACGGTTAGGATTAGGATTAGGGTTAGGGTTACGGTTTTAGGGTCAGAGTTAGGGTTAGGGTTAGAGTTAGAGTTAACCTAGAAGGGACAGGCCCCTTATTTTTTGGTTAAGGTTGTTGGTAAGCTTTCCTAAGTTACTCCAATCCAAATCCCCAATGCAAACCTTCAGATCAACCTTTTCCTATGCAGATCTCTAATGCAACATTTAAAAAAAGAGTCAATGAGTGAAAATAACCAATAAACTGATTCCTTATGAGATTTCCCAATCAAATTGCCAGCAAACCATTTTCAACCAAACCAATTTCAACGGATTTCGCTCAAATCTGATGTCGATGTTACTTATTTTGGTTTGAAATAAAGCACTTAATCATTTAATAATCCTAGCTTAATCCCGAGCAGCGCCGGGCTTTACTGCTAGTCATATATATACGACGGGCTTCTTTCAGTTTCCGTCTACCAAATCCACTCACAAGGCTTTGGTCGGCCCGAGGCTATAGTAGAAGACACTTGCCCAAGGTGCCACACAGTGGGAATGAACCCAGAACCATGTGGTAGAAGAGCAAACTACTTACCACACAGCCACTCCTGCGCCTATATTTATTATTTGTGCATTAAGTCTACCATTTGTTTCTTGTTAAGAAATTTTCAATCTGATGACATGGTGATGACATGGTGTAGGTCTCCATTTAGGATTAAAAGACAAAATGGAGACGAGCAGTATTCCGTCATTTGATCATCATGAAAAAAATGTTAAGATATTAAGCTATATTCATAACATGAAACCATCGGTAGTCTGAAAACAAATAAAGAACCAATGTGATGTTGTGCACTCATTCTAATTGCTCAGCATTTGCGCCACACAGATACGCACACTCACACACATATATTGTCATTATTGTTATTATTATTATTTCCTTACATTCAAAGAAAAGATGAAGAAAATGTGGACTGGACATTAGGGTAAGAACCACCGATAAATTAGCTGTTAAATTAGCTTGATCAATTTAACTGGATCTGTTTGTGTGTGTTTGTTTATGTGTCTCTGTTATATGTTTGCTCTTATTTTTCAGGTGAAGCTGGTGATTTATAAAAACCAAACAGCTGTCGTGACTATGGTTTTTAATGGACGAAATTCAAACCGTAAAAGCTGGTTCTCTCATGCAAACTTGAAAAGTTCTCCATGGGATGACTAATCCGCAGCTGCCCCAAAGTTTTTCTTAATTAAAGGATTTATGTATGTTATAAATATATTTTTCTGTTTCGCTTTGAATAGACGTATTGTACCAAAAGCACTTTTCGTATGCTACTAACACATATATATATATATATATATATATATATATATATATATATATATATATATATATATATATATATATATATATATATATATATATATATATCTGTTTCGTAACACTCTATATTTATTCACGATATTTTCTTGAAACGACCAAAGCATTTCTAAGCTTTCATCATTATATCTTCATTGATTATGGTGTACAGAATTTGAACAAAATCTGCTTCCCTCACTAATGATGAAATATAATATATCCAACCTGTGAACCCTGCTGATTTGTTAACCAATTTTCCTGTATCATTAGAGACTAAATTTGATTTGGTATGCGGTTGCTAGAGGGTACTTACTGCTGATGTCTTTCAAAGTAGTACAAATATGAATTCAGCAATTCCATCGCCGCTGCTAGATGCTATTTGTTTATTACTGGAGCATTTCTGTAATTTTTAACACACCACCTCTATATGAGTTGCCTTCCAGAAACTAATAACGCAGTTTCCTGATTTCAAAAGTGTATCTACATTGAATGGCCTGTTTAAAGTGGGGAAGCACGAAAATATACAGAGTCACCTTAAAATGTTGCTATAATTAGGTTCACTTGTATGTGTTCGATTTAGATATTCTTTATTCCGTTATATTATTTCTCTTAATAACCAGAATCTATTTCACGCTTATTTTTCTCAGGAATTTCACAAGGGAAGATGTCATGGTTGTTATATTTGGGGCGCTTTTGCTTACAAATTTTACTGAAGTCTACTTCGTGTGTAATCTATTATTTGTTTGTGTATTTGTACGAGTGTATTTCTCTGTGTGTTTGTGTGTCTGCGTGCGTGCGTGTGTGTGTGTGTGTGTGTGTGTGTGTGTATGCGTGTATTCATGCACCTATAGTGTAAGATAGATCTCGTGAATTTACCTTCACCTTAATCAAAGAAATCTATTGACAACTGTTGGAGCTGTCACTACAGATTCTAGCAGACTGCTATAGACGTCTTTGTATCATGCCTGACGTATACACATTCTCGACAGGCCAGTTACAGCAATATTTGTCCTGAGATAACATCTTTCTCTCATTGTCCTCTCAGAGAATATATTACTAAGGTAACTAGCCTATCGACAGTGTGTATATCCTTTCAATATGATACACAATTGGCTATTTTAATTAAATATTAATTCAAATGTGTACATCAAACATAATGGTATATTCATTAAATGCTTATATTTTCTCATTCTGAAACCCAAACAAGTTCTTTTCTAACTCTGCAGAGGTGTACGTCGCTTCTATATAACGAACCACGGTGGCTGTTCAACTGAGAGTGGCTGGCTAGCCGTAACTCAAACTGCAAATTACTGTGAATATGATAAAATGGATCATTTTCCAGCAATTCGATATTCTGATACAAAATCGAAAGTCATCTGGAACAACGGTAAGTGATGCTTTTATTTTATGTCTATGTGTGCTTCTCTCTCTCTCTCTCTCTCTCTCTCTCTCTCTCTCTCCCTATCTATCTGTCTATCTATCTCCCTGTCTGTCTATCTCTCTCTCTATCTATCTGTCTGTTTGTCTATCTATCTATCTATCTATCTATCTATCTATCTATCTATCTATCTATCTATCTATCTATCTATCTATCTCTACTGTAGAGGTAAACGTTTTTTTGACCTTATATTGCCCACATTTGTTAAAAAAAATTTCATATAATCTGTGCAAAGCACCCAAGCTTCATTTGTATATTTTTCGAAGGGAGGAATTGGCCCCTAGGGGCAGTTCCAGCCCCGTCAAAATATAAATTTTTTCTCGGCATTTGGAAAAATGTCGAGAAACATTGTTTTGGAACGCTGTTCCAGTCCGTTCTTCGAACATCACTTCCCTAGCCTTGGAACGCTAGAGAAGAAAAAGAATGAAAACTGCACGCGCACACAAAAAGAAATTTCTAAGAACGTCATCAAAACAGCAACCGCACATATTGACAGCCCTCTCACCACCACCACCACCACCAATATGAAAGCTATGTCTGCTATGATCACCACCGGCAACAGCAGCAACAGCAGCAGCAACAACGACAACAACAACAATAACAGCAACAACAGTGCATCAAAACCAACCACGACCAAAGTCTCTGCTACTAAAGCAGTCTCCACAGCTACCGACACCACCACCACTATTAAGCCAACAAGGACCAAAACTAAAATTAAAAATACCTGAAAAAATCATTCATGATGTACAAAAACAAACCATCATATACAAAATTTTGAACACAAAAACAAGAAAACCAGAGCAACCAGCAACAGAAATTATTGAACAATGTTTGTATCCCATATTGGCCCACAAGAAATACATAAACTGGGCAAACAGTTTCGCCAGCGTGCAGGTTAGATTTGACAGCGAAGAGAAAGCGAAATAGTTGTCCACGCTGACTCTTCGTTCCGAACATATAATATTGGTGCCCATGTACCTTGGACAAAGGGTAACCAGAGTATCGATAAAAAATGTCCCTCCAGAAGTGGAACCACAATGGCTGTTATCAGCTATTTGTTATAACATGGAAGGAAATATAAACATTCTAGAAACTACTGCATTAAAGCAGGAAGACTGGAATGGAAAAAAATTCGATGTCCTGTGACAGATTACACAGGAAGAATCAAAAGAAATTCCAACTCAAATTGAGCTGCCAGACGGCCACACCCTCTACGTTGTGGTAGAAGGTAGAAGGCCTCGATGCTACCTGTGTGGCATCGAAGGGCACCTCGAAAAAGATTGCCTAACAGCAACAGATAACAAAAAACAGCCAAAAAAGGACCCCTACTACCCACACCACCACCAACACAAAGAACGAGCAAAAGGAGCAAAACAGAAGAATCCCACAAACCAAACCCGCCTACGCCAACAAGTGCACCCGAAAAAACACAAACAACAACCACAAGAACTAAGGAAACAGTAAAAGCAAAAGAAAATACAAAAACTAATTCCCCTTCTCCCACATCACATACACCACAAGCAGATAATCAACAACCATCAACAACACACCCACTTCAACAAACAAACACACAAGCACACGACATGCCCTTACCCCCTTCCGATTCCTCGAAGTCTCGTCCGAGGACGAAAGTAGCAGTAGTGAGTGGCAAATAGCCCGAAAAGGGCGGAGGAAAAGGAGTAAAAAAAGAACCAAACCAAATGCAAACACCAACAAAGCAGGGAGATATACATCTCCCGAAACCATCGTCTCCAAACATACCACAGACAACATCAACACCACAAGAACACATACAGAAAACATGCTCACAGCAATAGACACTACAAACACAGAATTAATGAACTACATAAATACAAAAACAAACATAACAAAAAACAACATCAAAACAAACAACCACCCATACACGACGCCACCTAATCATATAAAAATTTACCATATCACGCCAACATTACACCACTCTTTAAAATCCCTCTACCCCAATGCGGTAGGGGGATGCCAAAAATATTTAGCCAAGAAACTTTACAGCAGCCTCCTTAACGAACATTCAAAGGAAAAAACAACCGAACTTTCGAACGGTAAGTAACTCTCCGTTTCTTTTTTAAGCAGAGCGTTACTTGCGTTAATTTCGTAAATAAATTTTTTCAATTAGTGACATTAATGCCCGAGGTTACCGTGGTCTTTTCGTAGGTTTTTCTTTCCACGGATAACCTCCCCATTTCTTGGGATTTTTTTTTTTTTTTTTACATACCCCAAACGTTTTTCGATACCTTTTGATCGTTATCCCCATTTTTTCTCGTCCCCTCGAAAAGAAAAACTCTATATTGTATTTGTCCCATCTATGTTGAGCCCTGTGTGGCTAATAAAGAAATCTATCTATCTATCTATCTATCTATCTATCTATCTATCTATCTATCTATCTATCTATCTATCTATCTATCTATCTATCTATCTATCTATCGATCGATCGATCGATCGATCGATGGCTGGATGGATCGATCTATCTCAGTGTGAGTAGTAATTGCAAAGGTTATTTTTGTACTTATTGTTCAGCAGCCAATCAGCCTTCATTCATCTGACGTATGGTTAAAGGCGTTCCGACCGTGAACCACCTGAATGTTTCCCATTTCACTATGTGGAGACTTGGCTGCCATTTCTAGTAATTCGAATGACCACGCATAAAGTCTTTCCACGATATATCTGAATCCCTTTTTTTGTTGATGTTGTTATTGTTACTTACAGGTTTCGGATTAGCAGACGCCTTGGCCATATTCATCCGCCTGAGGCAGCAGAACTAACCCCAGCACATGATATCCATTGATTCTATTGTTGTTGTTGTTCACGTTCACCCAGTCCAGCTGACCACCACTAGTGATTTGCATTGGTCAAGTATTACCTGTCAATAAAGAATCCATAAAAATATTGGGCACTATCACGCTATTAGATGTCAGAAGTGAAAGTAGTCGCTGTCTGTCTGCCTGTCTGCCTGCATGCCTGTTGCTGCTCTGTCAGCCTGCTTGCCTGTCTGCCTGCATGCCTGCTGCTGGCCTGTCTGCCTGCTTGCCTGCTGAGCTATCTGTGTGTCCGTCTGTCTGTCTGTCTGCTGGTTTGAGTTGATACTTTGGCTTACTTACTGATATCTATCTACTATGTATCTATCTATCAATTATTAGAAAACACAAATTTAATATAAAAACATATTTCCTGAAATTGCAAATTATTTAAAATATAAAAATATAATTTTCAACAGAGAGAATTTATCAAAATAGAAAACAAATGAAGTTTGAAGTTAAGTTTAAAAATAAATGTGATACTTATGCTCCGTAGATACTTATACTCTGTAATGTTTCAAACGCATGGATATAGGTGTCGAATTTGTTCCAATAACTTCTGGAAGATCTCGTCCTTGAATTCGTAACGCCACATGAATTCTATTAGATGTGTTTGCAGCAAATTCCGGGTTGTCCCATTTTCTCTTTTGTTCTGGTTCTTGGCATGTTTCCATAGGCATTCGATGTGATTTGTTGTGGCAAATGTAACCGGATCAACAAAATTTATTGAATGGTTCACGGTTAAATGTCTATATCCTAGCGTGTTTAGTGTATTATATGAACGCCAGAGGTCAGAAATTATTGTTGTTCCTGGTAAAATCCGCTCTTGTATAATTTCTAAAAGGGTATCAGATGATCGATCTTCTACCGCAACTAAAAAACATCTTCTCGTATCTCTTTCTAACGCACCAAACACCCACTGCGTTTTAACCCGATGGCCAACATTATATTTTCTTCTAACAAACGCACTTTCATCTATCTCTACTATTCGGTTTGGTCCGCCTAACTTAATATTTTGCGCAATATAATACTCTGCACATACATCACGGCAGTAATTCCTCCAATCTGTTACAGCTACATTTGCTATACGACATTCCTGGCCTAAATTCTTAGCTAAATCTCCCTTAGCCCAATAATATAATATATCTATAATCTGCTCGCTTTTCAGTTTGCTATTATCTAGAAATGTTCCCTTTCTAATGGAAATCAGTTTTCTACAAGGCCTTCCACATGACCATATCATGCCATCGGACAAATTGTTTTTGGCCACTTCCCTCATGCTAGCTCCACAAGAGGGACATATTTTTTCAGTATTTAACAATCCGTATGTCTTGAGCCAGTGAATACTAGCTGCTGTTGTTGCGGTGGCGATGGCAATGTCGCGGTGATTAATTCCATTTGCACTGGGATATGTAGAAGTCATCGTGAAAAACCTGCAACTAATTTGTTCTCGTGTAGATTTCAATTTGAATTACGCGCGCTTTTGGGTGTTCGTTGGTGGGTATGATGGGTAATTCTTGTAGAATTCTTAATTCTTGTAGAATTCCGTAGAATTCCGTAGAATTTAAACAAGCGAAGGTAAGGTGGACGAGAATTTAAACAAATGAAGTTCAGTTTAAAGTTTATAAATAAATATATTTCATTCCATGTTCAGTTAAAACTTTATGAATAAATGTATTTTTGCATTATTCATTATTGTTTTTTAAAAATAAATCACATATACCCATCATACCCACCCAAAAGCGCGCGTAATTCAAATTGAAATCTACACGAGAACAAATTAGTTGCAGGTTTTTCACGATGACTTCTACATATCCCAGTGCAAATGGAATTAATCACCGCGACATTGCCATCGCCACCGCAACAACAGCAGCTAGTATTCACTGGCTCAAGACATACGGATTGTTAAATACTGAAAAAATATGTCCCTCTTGTGGAGCTAGCATGAGGGAAGTGGCCAAAAACAATTTGTCCGATGGCATGATATGGTCATGTGGAAGGCCTTGTAGAAAACTGATTTCCATTAGAAAGGGAACATTTCTAGATAATAGCAAACTGAAAAGCGAGCAGATTATAGATATATTATATTATTGGGCTAAGGGAGATTTAGCTAAGAATTTAGGCCAGGAATGTCGTATAGCAAATGTAGCTGTAACAGATTGGAGGAATTACTGCCGTGATGTATGTGCAGAGTATTATATTGCGCAAAATATTAAGTTAGGCGGACCAAACCGAATAGTAGAGATAGATGAAAGTGCGTTTGTTAGAAGAAAATATAATGTTGGCCATCGGGTTAAAACGCAGTGGGTGTTTGGTGCGTTAGAAAGAGATACGAGAAGATGTTTTTTAGTTGCGGTAGAAGATCGATCATCTGATACCCTTTTAGAAATTATACAAGAGCGGATTTTACCAGGAACAACAATAATTTCTGACCTCTGGCGTTCATATAATACACTAAACACGCTAGGATATAGACATTTAACCGTGAACCATTCAATAAATTTTGTTGATCCGGTTACATTTGCCACAACAAATCACATCGAATGCCTATGGAAACATGCCAAGAACCAGAACAAAAGAGAAAATGGGACAACCCGGAATTTGCTGCAAACACATCTAATAGAATTCATGTGGCGTTACGAATTCAAGGACGAGATCTTCCAGAAGTTATTGGAACAAATTCGACACCTATATCCATGCGTTTGAAACATTACAGAGTATAAGTATCTACGGAGCATAAGTATCACATTTATTTTTAAACTTAACTTCAAACTTCATTTGTTTTCTATTTTGATAAATTCTCTCTGTTGAAAATTATATTTTTATATTTTAAATAATTTGCAATTTCAGGAAATATGTTTTTATATTAAATTTGTGTTTTCTAATAATTGATAGATAGATACATAGTAGATAGATATCAGTAAGTAAGCCAAAGTATCAACTCAAACCAGCAGACAGACAGACAGACGGACACACAGATAGCTCAGCAGGCAAGCAGGCAGACAGGCCAGCAGCAGGCATGCAGGCAGACAGGCAAGCAGGCTGACAGACCAGCAACAGGCATGCATGCAGACAGGCAGACAGACAGCGACTACTTTCACTTCTGACATCTAATAGCGTGATAGTGCCAAATATTGATTATCTTTCGTATTGAGTTGATAATTTATAAACAAACATCTTCGGTAATTTCTTTGAGCACGTGTTGTCCTGTCAACCGCGTGTTTGTTCTGTCTGACGTGTCGAAGTGGAAGCTAATGGGCGTACGTCTGTGTGAGCTTGTTGTTGTGTGTGTGTAAGTGCTTATTCTTGTGTGTGTGTGTGTGTGTGTGTGTGTGTGTGTGTGTGTGTAAGTGCTTATTCTTGAGTGTGTGTGTGTAAGTGCTTATTCTTGTATGTGTGTGTGAGTGTTTGTTTTGCGCGCGTGCTTGTTCTGTTTCTATGTATTTATGCGTGTGGAATGCCTTGTGTGTAAGCAAAATCTGTAAATTTCCAAGAAGAAAACGAGATCAACGTCAAAAAAGTCATCTTAGTTATAGTACACACACACACACACACACACACACACACACACACACACACGCACACACGCACACAAACACGCACGCACAAACACACACACAAGCACACACACACACACACGCACACACACACACACATAAGAACAAGCACATACAATCACACACTCATTAGCCTCCTCTTCTACTTCGACACGTCAAACAGAACTAGCACGCGGTTGACAGGACAACACGTGCTCACGGAAACTAACGAATATTTTGTTTTCATTCGTCTACTCAAAACGAAGCTACGCCAAACTATTCCATCCAGCATCGTTCTTTTGAGTTGTGATTCTCTTTCTCTCTTTCCAGAGACCGAACTGTTTTTGTCATTGTTCCAGGTCACATCTGGTCATAAATATGTGTGTGTGTGTGTCTATATGGAGGCACATGTCTGCGTGTGTATATACATATTGGCGTGAATGTTGAACAAGTACAATGAGTGCTCAAACTCGCATTGGTGAATAAAACTTCTTTATTTGTATTAAGGCTACCAATGGTTTCATGTTCGGAAAATATCGTTAAATCTTAACAATTTTTCAAGGCTTTCACATGAAGGAATAGTTTTCCGCTCCATTTTGTGTTATAAACATAAATGGAGGAAACACAATGTGATCGGCTCGAAAAAGTGTTACGATAGGAGTGGCTTTGTCATACGTACCTTGCTTACCAGGCCACATGGTTCCGGGTTCAATCGAACTGCGTGGTGCCTTGAGCAAGTGTCTTCTACTATAGCCTCAGGCCGACCAAAGTCTTGTAAGTGGATTTGGTAGACGGAAAGTGAAAGAAGCCCGTCGTGTGTGTGTACGAATGTATGTATATATGTATTAGATGTAATACTGATTTTATTCTAAACGGAATTTGGTTGTTTTTGCGTTGTTATAGGAAACATAACTTTTATGTGTAATGAAAAATTCTATCAGTAAGACATTTGGAAAAAGACAAGATTAAAAGGAAGCCACGAGTATGGATTTTGTAGACATGTCGCTCGGTTTTAAACCACTTTCAACTCATAGCTTGAAATCTAGGATCTATGTTGTATGATTTGTAATAGTGCACCGTATCTAATGGTATGTCGGCACGCGAGCGAAGTTTGAAAGCAATATAGATAACTCAAAATGTTAGAGAAAATACTCAGTTCAGTAAATTAATTTAGTTCAAGCTGACAGTATTACTTCTAAGAGGTTCACACTCATATCGACTGACAGTCATCAGATGGGGTTAGTTCGTTGAATTAATTCATATGTTGATTATTGTTCATAGGATTCGCACTCGGATTCAGAAATTCATGTTTGGGCAGCAAAAAATGTTTCAATGTTAGATCGATAAGTTCGATAAAACTCAACAGTCAGGAGAATCCGTGCTGTCCTAGGTTCAATAGATGGTTGTATTTATTTAAGCTCAAATAGATTAAAAAATTACATAAAAATGTAGCATTAATTATATATGTGTCAGTAAAAGTTTCAAGTTCGAATTCAGCTCGTTTCTGTATATACATCAACGTATCAAACAGACCACATGATGTTTTTTTATACGATTGTGTCTCAAACAAGGTTTGAGGTTAACATTGTACATGCGACTACGAAGAAGGAAAGGGAAGCGGCCCACATATTCAAAACAGGCTGATTGACAGAAACTTCAGTCGATTGAATATCTGCGAGCAAAAGTAAGGAAGACGATTGTAGTGAGTTCGTGAGAGAAGTTTTTTTTTAAAATAGATAATTGCTTCTGAAACCCCTTTTCCAACTGAATTCGTTTTCACCCTTGGTATAGACTCTAACTTGATTTTTGTTTTACGAAAGAATGTAGTTTTCTTTGATTTTATGTCCTGGTCTTTCCAGCAGAAAGTCAAAGTGTGAAGAATAGTTCATTACAACATTTTCCTTGCTTAAATATAGTAGAATTATGAATATAATTGATTTTGTACATAGATCGTTTAATTGTAGCATAATTTCGCCTAGAAATAGGGATTATGTATGCATACAATAAAGAAAATACAAAAGGAGGCCCAGAGCCCTTCAATTAAATACATTCAGAATCTTAAGGGTAAGAAAATTCTACAAATTATACGCATATAACATGATATCTTTAAAAGAAAGTCTCATGTCGTTTTGAAAAAAAAAATCCTTGTTTCCTAGACATCCTCGAATGTTTTAGCGTTGGGTGTCCCTTTTTATACACCAACAGTAAGCAACCATCATGTTCACATCCCATCTCCCTTGATATCTCTCCTCTGTTACCCTCATACCTTGGTGGGATCAATCTCCCTGTTCCTCACCAACATCTCCCACGTTCTGCGGAAACTGCTCCAGGTGACTAAACAAAAAATGTATGTTAATGGTCATTTTCCATCCAAGCAAATGAAAAGACCAAAGTATTTCTCAACAATTTCCCTGTAATTGCCTGCTTCGGTGTTGCTAAGATGGTTTTAGGGGTAACATGCTACATGCGTAATCATAATTAACTGATCCTCCTATATTTTCTTTTACCCAAAGCGAAGAACTTTTCAGCATCGTCTCCGATATGTTCTGTCTACGATGTCGTGTCTAAACACCCTAGAGACTCTTCCTTAAAACAGATATACGTGAGTCTGTTGTCATAAAAGAGACATTGCTAATGCTGAATAGAAAATATACTTAGTGGGTAGTAGAACCATAACGCCAATGTTACTTCTCTCGGAATATAAATACATGTGTGCGTCCATGTGTGTGTGTGAGGGAGGGCATGTTTTGGCAGGTATAGGTAGGGATATTAGAGGTGTATATATATATATATATATATATATTATATATATATATATATATATATATATATATATATATATATATATATATATATATATATAGACACACACTATCTCCTCTCCCACCTGTTCCTCCACTTCGTCCATCTTTCCTACTCCTTGGCCTCCTCCTCCATCTCCACAACCACTTCCTCTTACTCCTGCTCCTATTCATCCTCATCCTCCTTTAACTACAGTCGCTGCTGCTGCTGCTGCTGCTACTACTACTACTACTACTACTACTACTACTACTACTACTACTACTACTACTACTACTACTACTATTATTATTATTATTACTACTACTAATATTACTAACAATAATAGTTGTAATTATTATTATTCAGTCAGAGAGCAGTGTATGCCATGAAAAGTGACCCTGGGCTAAAATACACGAAGCCCAGTATACCGTCATGACTAACGATATAAAGGTACACCGGGCACATGCATCACAACCATATGTGCGCGACATGGTGACCTCATACCAAGTTAAACAGCACATGACCTTGCAGGTGGGGGCCCAGTTAGAATTTTCTTCAGGTCGAGTAGCACATCCCAATCAAACGGTCCCTGGATAAGGTCTGTTTAAGGATGTTGAATGAAACACTCATGTTTCCAGAGCTTAATTATCCAAACCACAATGAATTCCTCTCAACACATGGCTATGATGATCCCCCACTACTTCTGCTCATGATCAGAGATGCACATATCGTCAGCCACCAAGAGACATGCTCAACTGATTAAGGTCAAACAACTGACAAGTAAATATATGGTATTGAGCAGAATATTTGCTGTAGCCCATCTTTTATACCAGGACAAAACAATGTACATCATAACACTTCCAATTCTTTAACATCGGAAGCCATGAGAGCCACTTCCCGGTTCTGCATCAGGGCATTTTTTATTATCATTATTATTATTATTATTATTATTATTATTATTATTATTATTATTATTATTATCATTATTGTTATTGTTGTTGTTGTTGTTGTTGTTGTTTTTGCATTTGTTCTGCATCCTTGTTACATTCAGTTGCCGAAACACACCCTGCGTCCTGGGAGGAGTGAAGAATAAGATATGTTATATGTCTGAAAGTTTGGGGAGGGGAGGTAGTGGAATAACTTCATGTAGTACAACATAGACATTTAAATGGATAGGGTTTTTCTAGGGATGTGGGCAGTACTTGTCAGCAAAATCTTTTGGATTTGTCTGAGACATGGTTTCCCTAGGTTCTTATATATACGTTTCTGACATCCCTTTTTTATTTATCATACCTAGGGCACCTACAATAACGGGAACAGTTCACGTTTTAAGATACCACATATTTTGTATTTCAATTTCCATGTACTTTTATTTTCTTAGTTTGTCAAATTCCTTGACGGATATATTTTTATCAGTGGAAACACTTACAACTATTAGTGTACAATTATTTTCTTCCCTGTCTTTAATTATTATGTCTGGTCAATTAGCATGAATCGTTCTGTGAGTACTGATTAGAAAATTCCAGCGGATAAAGACATTTTAACCTTCAACGACTGGCTCAGGTTGGTGTTCGTACCAGTAAGCAGGAGTGCTGATTTTGTAGTGTTTACATATTTTTCAATGTAAATACTGTCCTACCTTATCGTGGCGATTTTTGTATTCGCTTGGTGTCAGCAAAGGAGATCCCGAGAGGAGATGGGATATTGTTTCGTTCAATGTGTCGCAGAATCAGCATTTAGAACCGTATTAAAGAACGTTAACCTGATAGTTTTTTGTAAGCAAGCTTTGGTCTTGTGCTGCCAATATGAAACCTTCAGTCTCTGCTTTCAGTCCTGGATTTCTCAGCCACTGATGGTTTGTTGCTTGATCTACATCACCATTTCGACGTCGAAGTATATACTGTCCATGCAGAGGCTTCTGGTTCGATCGCTCCTCAATTTGCTTCTTCCCGATCTTTTTTTACAGTCTACTTGACCTATTTTGCTTGTTTTGAGGCCATGGTTTCAGGTTCTTCAACTATTTCAGGGTTAATGCCAAGTTCCCTCGCGAATTTGTAAGCTTCCTTGACAATCGAATGTGACTCGTTGCTGCTGCCATGTTTGCACACAAGTCGCAGTGTCCAGTCCTCTGCACTAAATAAGTACTGTTCATTGCTATTGTGGAGGTCTTATAACACATTTCTACCTGCATCATTTCTCTTCCCCCCATTACTTCTAGATAAGTACAGAAGTTCAACATTTGATTTTGCGTGGTATATGTTCTAAGAAGTTTGTATTGCTGTTGTTTTCCAGTCCAGTCTTTGGAGCTCTGTAAGATTCCAGTTAATGATGTTAAAAACTATATTGGACTACTGGAAGTGCCAGGGTGTCAATGGCTTCTATGTGATTTTTCGAGTTGAGATCAGTCTTTAGTATGAGACTTATTCTCCTGTAATATTTTTTTCCTATATCTTCGTTCATAGTAGCATGTTGTACACTATCTGCTTCGTTCATCCCCAGGTATTTGTAATTTTCCTGTGGGCCAAGCTCCTTGATTTTAGTGTCGGCATCTAATTTTATGGAAGCTGTTTGCCTGGACTTGCCTCTTACAAGAGTTGCTTTAGTAACCTTAACAAAGCCAAAGTCCCTCCCGATGTCACTGCTGGATTGTTTAACAATTGTTCGCAGCCCTACTTGCTCATCGTCAATTCCAGCAAACAGCTTCAGATCGTACATATAAAACAGATGGTTTATTATCGTATACCTGGTGGTATTTAGTACGTTTGAGAGTGGGATCAGTGCCATGTAAAAGAGTAATGGGAACGAGTCACCTTGAACGATGCCTCGTTTGATGTTAGTTTGGCTCATCTCATTACTATGGTTTAGAAGGAGACGTGTGTTCCACTTAGCCATGCTACCTTGTAAGAACTTGGAGATGATAGGAGAGATCTTATATATTTCAAGGGCCTTGAGTATCCAATTATGTGGAACACTATCAAGCGCTTTCCTGTAGTCTATCCATGCCATAATCCGGGCGATTCTCTACAATCATTTTACTTATGAGTAATTGATCTTTGCACCCAGAAGGATCCCTTTTACATTCTTTTTGAGCTTGTGGAAGGATAGATCTCTGTTCGAGGAAAAGCTTATATTCTGTCAGTTAAGATGGATGTGAGTATCTTGTAGTTGGTGTTGAGATGTGTTATTGGTCAGTAGTTGTTTGGATTTTTTGTGTCTTCAACATTTGGTAGAAGTTGTTGTTCCTTCAGTCAGCCAGGCTGACTGGTTTCTGGATGACATCAGTCAGAGATGCAACTAAATCTTGGTGTACTTCTGTCAGAAGCCAGGAATTCGGTCCAGACCTGGAGTTTAACAGTCGTGAGACTTCCTAAGAAAACATCTTAGCTCTCTTATTATTATTATCATCATCATTATTATTATTATTATTATTATTATTATTATTATTATTATTATTATTATTATTATTATTATTATTATTATTATTATTATTATGGTTCAGTAGTTTTATTTTTATAACGTGCTTTCACTTCACAACCTAGTGCAGCTCTGTGCGCCTTGGGTATGTGCTGTGGATTGCTGTGGTGCTCTTATGTTTACTGTATTGAAAGTGTTTTGCGTAGAATGTGTGCAGTACCCAGTAGTGCAATTTTCTGTATGTTATATATATTTGTAAGTCCTGGTGTTTTTGTTATGTATTTGTCTGAATATTTTTTTTTATTATACCTAAGGCACCTACTATGATAGGAATTGTTTCTGTTTTTAGATTCCACATTAGAGTTATCTCTATTTCCAGGTCTTTGTATTTTGAAAGTTTTTCCATTTCTTTTAGAGAAACGTTGTCATCTGCTGGTATTGATACATCAATTAGAAAGCATTTTTTTTCTTCATGATCTTTGACAACTCTATCTGGTCTATTTGCCTTAATTTCTCTATCTGTGTGTATTGGCATATCCCAGAGTATGGTTGCTTTCTCGTTTTCTGTGACCTTTTCTGGCGTGTGTTTATACCATCTTTTTTCTGTTGTTATTCCATAGTGTTGACATAGCTTCCAGTGTATATAGGTCCCAGCTCTGTCGTGTCTGTGAATATATTCCTTCTTAGCCAGGACTGGGCAGCCAGAGATAATATGATTTATTGTTTCTTGTCCATCTCCACATATTCTACAGTTACTTGTTATGTTTCTTTTCATTATATGTTTTTGGTAATTTCTGGTGGGGAGGCTTTGGTCTTGTGCAGCAATTAAAAATCCTTCAGTCTCTGCTTTGAGTCCTGAGCTTCTCAACCATTGCAGGGATTTTTCTCTGTCTATTCCTTTTGAATTTAGTTTAGCCCAGTATTTACCATGTAGGGGCTTTTCTTGCCATCGTTTTATCATGGTCCGTTGCTGTTCTAGTTTTAGTTTGGATTTCATTTGTTTTATAGCTTTTGTTGTTTCTTCTTCTTCTTCTTCGTATTTGATAGGTAGATTGATTTCTTGTTTGTATTTGTCAGCTTCCTTAAATACTGTTTTTTGTTTTGCTCGTGTTTTGTGGCTATTTGTATTAGTTTTCCTTGCTTCTGGAGTAGGTATTTTTGCAGTCCTATGGTGGTTATTTTATAATAGTTTTCTAGCTGTATAAGACCCCTACCACCTTCTGTGCGTTGTATATATTATTATTATTATTATTATTATTATTATTATTATTATTATTATTATTATTATTATTATTATTATTATTAATGATAATAATAATAATATAATTATTGATATTATTATTAATATTATTTTATGTTTGACTTTTGTTTTGCATTTGTACAAGTTGGATCTAAGTCTCACCCAGAGACCTCAAGAGACAACAAGTTAGAAGTTCATGTACGTGTTATGCCTAGGGTACCTTATATTTGGATTTGTACATAGTGATGCTCTAGGGAATGTTTAAGAAACCATAAGAAAATGATGTGCTTGTTTTAAAATTTGAGATCACATAGACAGTATTTTACGTAGGATATGGGCAGTTCCCATGAGCACTATCTTTTGAACTTCAGCCATTTTGGGGTTTCCTGGTATCTGAGCTAGGTAGTAATCAGCCCGTTTCGCTGTCATTCCCAGGGCACCTATGACAATAGGTATTGTTTTAGTCTTCAGGTT
>NC_142955.1:12850006-12858461 GCF_046866305.1 Octopus bimaculoides | reverse complement strand
CATAGGACTACAGAAATACCTGATTCAGAAGCAAGGAAAGCTAATACAAATAGCCACAAAACACGAACAAAGACAAACACTGTGTTCTGTCTTGAACGAAGGTGACAAATGCAAAAACGAAATCATAGTACCTAACAAATATGAGGACAAAGAAGAAATAATAAAAGCTGTAAAACAACTGAAATCGAGACTAAAGCTTGAGCAGCAACGTATCATGTAAAATGATGGCAAGAAAAGCCACTACGTGGCAAATATTTGGTTAAGCTAAGCAGAAAAGTAATCGACAAAACAATGGCTGCGAATCTCAAAACTCAAAGCAGAGATTGACGGATCACGAAAATTATACTACCTATTCTTAAACCCACCATGAAGACTGGAGTGAAATAAGGAGAAAAAGAAAGAAATGGGGTCTACTTACCCAGTGTGTGCTTACCCAGTGTGTCCTTCACTGCCGAGGCTTTTACACCCCACCTTTCCTACTGACTAATACCATCTTAACGCATAGAACTCAAAACCGTCAAAAATAAGGGCTTCATTTTGTGTCAGAAATCCTGATTTCGCTTGTGACCCGAGGTTGTTGAGCAGGTGACCTTGCTTTCAGGACGACACTTGATCACGAAAATTTATACTACCTATTCTTAAACCTACCATGAGGACCGGAGTGAATAAAGAGAAAAAGAAAGAAATAGGGTCTACTTACCCAGTGTGTGCTACTAGATGTCAGATGGTTCAACATCCGTAACTCGTTACGGATCCTTTAGGAAACCGATGAAAAGCTTACACGTGGATTTTACATCAGAGGTTACTGCGTGAGGTAAGCTCTATCTAGTGTTTTTATATGTTCGCAAACGTATTCGCACCGCCATCAGTGTTTCTGGCACCAGAACGGTGCTGGAGCCGAACACCACACCCGCTTTCTCGATGTCCTTCCTTCGTGCTATGAGAGCCATCAATTCTTCGTTGCTCCTTCTCAATAGCATAAAGTCTTGTGGTTGTGTGCTTGGTTGATGCTGTCGGAGCTGTTTCCTTTTCGTGGGTTGTTGTAGTTGTGGTCGTGTTGGTTGCTGGTTGTGAGAGTGGTAGATGTGTTGGCCACTGTAATGCTAATGGTGTTGGCGATTCTATAGGTGTGTTGTAGGTGCCTGTGTTAGTGTGGATGCCTGTGTTAGTGTGGGTGTCTGTGTTAGTGTGGCTGTCTGTGTTACTCTTGGGTTGTGTGTTAGTGTAGGTCACGATGTCTCATAGCATCATACGTTTTTGTCTTTTTGTTTTTGGGGTTCTTCTTCATTTTAACTGCATGATGCGGATGTATCTGAGACTGTGGGTTGCGAGTCTATATATGTATTTGGATTTAGAAAAGATTCGTTGAGAGACACCCTGGGTGTTTGCACCCGTTAATATTATCTTTTCTGCTGTTGAAGATGGTGTTACTGCATCTACCGCTGGTGTTGATGGTGTTGGTGCTGCTGTTGTTGCTGTTGTTTCTGATACTAGTATTCTTCCACTATTTGATGACGTTGCTGTTTCTGTTGTTTCTGTTGTTGTTGTTGTTGTTGTTGCCGTTCTTGCGGAGTTGGTAATTCTTTTCTTGATGGTTGCTGGCTTTGTCCTTTGAGGCTTTTGGCGATCTGGTGTTGTTAGAGATCTGATGTTCTATGCTTCCTTGTTTTCTGTTGGGGACAGAAAGTTCGCAAGTGACCAGTCTTCCCAACAAGTGGCACTGTTGTTTTCTGTCCTTAATATACCGTGTAGCTCTCCCCTTCTTGGAAGGCCAAACGTTGTCTGGGATCTTATGGGTTGTGTCTGGTTTCATGTAGAGTAGCACTTCCACACTGATCCCGGATCAATTTACATGACGGGACGGCTTCACTTTCAGAAGGCTATTACTCCCTTTCAAAAACTCTACATGTTAGCATCGTCCATAGATTTTTCCTCCGGTGGGATATGCGAGATCTTTATCTGCTTCGTCCTCTTTCCTAAATACGATGGGTGGAGTAGATATTTTTCGCTCCAATATGGAATCAAGGACTGTTTGGCAGCCAGAGCTACAATCTGAGAGAGCGATGAAACGCCCGCAAGCGGCTTTGATCTGGATATATGCTGAATGTTGGGCATTAAGTCTTCCAGCACATCTTCCACGTCTACCCAACTATCCGTCCCTTGTCGTTTTCTAAGTAACACATTTATAAATATGTTTCTTTATCTGAGTTTCTACAAACACCATAAAGGGGGAAGGCGATGACCGCCATCAATTTTTCCAGCTTTATCAGACTGGCAGCTTGGACAGACATATCCTTCTGCAATACTTTGCTTTTATGTAGCTCTGTGCCTTTCGCAGCTGTCGATGCGGAAGTATTGATTGTTGGTGATGTTGTTATTGCTGCAGCTGTTCGTTGTCATAGTGGTAGATTGATCCACTGTACGTTGAACTTGGTGGGTGCCCACCTCCACTTCTATTTGCGGGTGGAAGGCAGAGGGTTCTTGCAACTCCTCATCGGAGCTGCTTCTTACTTCCTCCTCCATGTCACTTAGGAGGGAGGTTGTTCTCATGTTTGTTTCCAAAATAAATCTTCCTTCAAAACATGATGATGATAATGATGATGATGATGATGATGATGATGATGATGATGATGATGATGATGATGACGATGATGATTTTGTGGCTATGATGTCAAACTGTACACGTTTGAGGAGACTCGATGTGGAAATAATGAAGTTAATCTAAACAAAAATCCCCTTCATATAAGCCTAGGGAAAGCTGTAGTACCTGTAAGCCCAACAGGTGACCTTGAAATACCAGGTTGGCATCTGACAGGGCTGGGCAACACTTTTAGAGATGATGTCTCAACAAAAATAGCGGTAATTGTATCACCTCATCATCGCAACACTCTCTATGAGTGAAAATGACAAATGGAAAATGATCTGAACAATAGTGAGAATGAGATTGGAATTGTTAGAGGTGAAGTCCTCTCGCCTGGCAGGGTAAGTCCGGTCGTCATCTAGCGACTGTAGTACGAAATAAAGGCAGAAAGACGGATTGCATTGCTAAAGGAATGTTACATCCGGAGCGAAAATAGCAGATTTGGCTACATTGGACAGACTGAACGATGTAGTTTGGAAAGGGAAAGTTTGATGTAACTGGACAAAGACTAAGTGAACAATAAAGACAAATGAAATTGAAATTGAAATGAAATTGAAATGAAATTGAAATTCTGAAACAATAACATCAATACAACAACAATAATATCGATTCGAAATCTTGACCAGCAATTTGGAGGGTAGATGAGTAAGTCGATTTATCAACCACTAATGTTCAACTGGAAGTTTTATCTTAACGAAGAATATAAAAATAAGTCAACAGTAATAATAAAGAAGCTTCACTTACTTCTATAGAAGGAAATCTCGTTTCTGTCATTCGTGCTGACGACTGTCATTATATTTTTCGGTGAGTAATTCTTACAAACATGGCTGACGTTGTTGTAAGTAATGAATTCTGATTGGCTGTTTAGAGCGATGACGGCACATTGCAGTGCACTTGATACGATGGAGAATTGTTGTGTTGGAGGTGTCTGAAGATAACCATAGGAATAACCAGGTTCCAAACGATTGTAGTAAGCGTCATCAAATTTCTGATCTGAGGTAACAGCCATGATTGTTGTAAGGGTTAAGAGCAGCACTTCCATTGCATCTGGACGGGTAAAATGAAACAGGGACATTCTTGGCTCTGAGATTACTAGAGGGAGACAGATGGGGAAAGAAATGGCCTGAAAGAAAGAAAGAATGGGATCGTGAGAGATATGGGGAGAGGGTAAGAGAAAGGGGCAGAAAGGGTGGCAAAGAGTAACAGAAAAATATCCTGAAAAAGAAGAGAGAGACACAATGAGAAGATGGAAAGTGTTTGTGGGTGAGAGGAAGGATGTTTGGAAGAGAAAACGAAAAAGGAAGAAATTATAAATTAGAATTTTAAAAAATCAAAATAATAAAACACAGGTCCTGGGAAGGATTTTAAATTGCTTTCAGTACGGGACCCTAATTGGAAATTTCCAGGGTTTTAAAGTATTTAGAATCGTCTCTTAACCAGTGTCGTTCCAAGGTCTAATCTGACCCGGAGCAGAAGTATTTCTCAGGGTCTCAGCTATAGGCTAATTAGTAATTCAGTCAATCAGATTGGGCTCATTATCCTGGTGGTGGTTGGTGGCCAACCCATTTAGGAGAAAGGGAACTCTAATTCCAAACCTCCGATACCTTGCAACAATACTTAACTATGGGTAAGTGTTTGGGTGTAAACACTGAGGGAAAATCGGGCATGAAACACCCTGAGGCAGTTCGATGGTGTCTACCAGCTCGGTCTTGCAACTCTTACGGTGAGGCTGACAAGAAATTGCAACGTTACTTTCTGTTCCTTTAGGTACATCAAATTCTGTCTTAAATTGAAATGTAATAGACTTACTTCTGCGCTATTTCCACCCACTTTTTCGTATATAAAAACTGGATTTGTATAAATCTCTAATATTTTTGCAACTATATATACATAGAACGAAACTTCCTATATCTTTTCTCTCTCTCTCTCTCTCTCTCTCTCTCTCTCTCTCTCTCTCTCTCTCCCTCTCTCTCTCCCTCTCTCTCTCTCTCTCTGTATATATGTATGTATGTATATATATATATATATATATATATATATATATATATATATATATATATATATATATATATAATGCAAGTTACAAATACTAAAATTGTCTCCAATATACTAAATGATTATATGCATAAATATATTAATTTCATTTGTTAATAAATTAGTGACAATAATAATAATAATAATAATAATAATTATTATTATTATTATTATTATTATTATTATTATTATTATAAATAGCTTTTTTTACTTACTAAATAAATCTAATAACCAAAATTATTATTATTATTATTATGGTATTTTATAGTTTATAACTTGAACCCTTACTACGACAATGGTATTTCGCTACTTCTGAACGAGTCAATAAAATTTGGATACATCATATTTATTGTTCTTTAATAAAAAAAAATAATTAAATATTTATCGAGAACAATGCTCAATACTTGTTTTGGGCATATTTATTTTTATTTACTGAGTTCTCCCTTCCATAATATACGAATAATAATCTTTATTTAAGTAACTTAAAATCTGGTTACTTCTATAAAAAAAAACTAGCAATATTTTGATTGATATCCATTACTATAGCCTAATTCTACATCTATGGGGTATTTTAGGTTATAGTGTTTGTAGCTCTAAATTTATCTTCATATTTATTACGGAATTCTCCCTCCGAAGAACAATAAAGAACATTTTCATTAGTTACTTTAAACAATCTTTTTTATATCAATAAATTTATTATATATTAAAGATGTAATTATTATTTAAATTATTTTGCACGTTTTATTACAGTTTGTAGATTAAGTAAGAATCTGATACTTAATTATATGCACATATATATATATATATATATATATATATATATATATATATATATATATATATATATATATATATATTATTGTTGTATGTTATTATAATAGAGAAAGATTGTCTTCGACATAAACGAGTTTGGATTAATGTTATTTGAGATCTATAAAAATATATTTCGATAGGTGTAGATTATTCCTATTTAATTATTTTGTCCCTTGTAATTACTTTGTTGTCTTTTAATTGTAATCGATATATAGTTGAATAATTATCGCTCACGCCCATAATACATACATTTTAACAATCCAGCCCTACTTTCACACGGAATTTCGTCTATCTTTAAACCACTGGCACTGATAAGATATATGTAAGGGAAATGAATTCAGTTCTATATTTAAGAGATGAGGAATTATGTGCATTATTTACATTCAACGGATACTTGTCCTCTTCTTGTTTGTTGTTAAGAAAACGTTTCGGCTGATATACCCTCCAGCTTTCTTCAGGTGTCTTGGGAAAATTTCGAACATGGGCTCTCATTCCTAAGGTATATGTCGATGTTATTATTATTCTTTTGATTATTATTGTTCAGGTCACCGCTTGGAATTGAACTCGGAATCTTGGGGTTAGTAGCCACTACGCCATATGCCCGTGGGCAATTATGGAGTGAATTTTAGGGCTTATAAATCCAATATTTTCCTATCCTTCCTTAATACCGGTTCCCATATGCTATTCATATCTGCACTCAGTCTGCTTAGGAGGTTGTTGTGTCCTAACATATATGCTGCTTCTTTTAGTTTTCGTATTTTCTAGTGGTGTTCTCTGTCTATTATTTTAACTTCATCCCACAGGGGGAGGTGCTCTCCATTTTCCCATACATCATCAGCTGTACCCGATTTATGAATATCTCCTCGTGTCACAGCTTTGCAATGTTTGTCTACCCTTATTTTGAGGGGGAGGCATGTTTCACCTTTGTATAACCTACCACAGCTGCATGGGATGGTGAACCCATAGCTAAACCCTCCTCTTGTCGATATACATCAGTGTCCATACTGGAGTAGGTAGTTTCTACACAGAAGGTCATTTCCATCAAGTTTCTTATTGGTATGCTAGTGCGTTCTTTTAGATGGGTGTCTGTTCCTATATTTTCTTGTATCACTAATAATGCTTCACCATTTGGGACTTTGGTGAACAGGCTTATCACATCTAAACTCACCAATATCAAAAGTTCGCTATCAAAAGACTACAGAGTGGCAATTCCATGATAATACTTCCAGCGGACAAGGGAAATGCTACAGTGGTGATGAACAAGTCTGACTGCTTAAAAATTGGCAAGTCTTATAAGTGATGGTAGCTACAGCAAAGAAAAGAAAGACCCAACTCTGAAAACAGAGAGGGAATTGTCACGGATCTTGATCAAGAACAAGGAACACTTTACACCAATGAAGTACAGACAACTGACTCAAGACCACAGTAAACTACCACACATGTACGGTCACCCTAAGATTCACAAGGATGGTATTCCATTAAGACCTATAATGAGCTGTAGAGGTTCAGCATGTCATCCACTGAGCCGCTTCTTGGTGGATATAATGAGTCTATCACCAGGAAAGTCAACATTGTACGTGAAGAATTCCACCCACTTCACAGAATTGATCAAGGTTACTCCCATTAAATCCAACCAGATGGTGAGTCTAGATGTGATAAGCTTGTTCACCAAAGTCCCAAATGGTGAAGCACTATGCGTGATACAAAAAAACTAGTGACAGACACCCATCTTTAAAAACGCGCGCGCGCGCTCAGATACGCATGCACACACACACACACACACATATACACACTAATCTTAAATCCTACACCGTCTCATCGCAATATATACGCGCGCAAATAAAGCAGAATGCGATTTAAAAAAACACTTACCTTCACTGAGGTGGAGCGCCGTCTCTACACTTTAGGTGGTTATGTGAGGACTTCTTGTCAGGACTGTTCCTTAAGGCCACAATTTCTCTCTGCTTTCCCTCCTGTCTTCTGTTGTATGTAATTTCCTCTATTAACCACGGTAGAGTCTACAGATATCAGCACTTTTCATAAATGCTAGCACTGACCACTGCTGTCTGTCCTATGTTCTCTAATCTGTATCACCTTCAGACTTAGGCTTGTCCGAAAATTACCAAAACACGCAGACTGTCCAAAAAACACAGTACCATCCACTCAGATCAATATTGTTTACTAATATGCATGTATTTCCACACAAAAGTGAAGATACACCAAACTTTTCAATGCGTCTTCTTTGTTGCTACGAAGAAAAGAAGTCATTGACTAGAGACATGCGCTTCACGAAACGTACAGAAGAGACGCCTGCGTAGTTGTGGAAGTCGTTCCGATGTTAGCAGTGAGGCAACTGTGGTGTTTGTGGTAGTGACGTTGCAGTTTTAATACCTGGTGATGGCGGGATGTGATGTTGGTGTTTCTGTAGGTGGAGATGTGAAAGATGAAAGTTGAAGATCGCTGGACCGAAGACGTTCAATAAAGAAAATCATTCAAATCAATGATCGTGAATGAAGCAACGTAAACATAGTTCTAAGACTATCTATACACTATCTATTTCACTCACGACACAAACTGTTTTCATGAGTTTCACAATACATGTCTTTACATGTATCATGGCAATTAGCAGTACTTCCTAATTAGAAAGTATGTGTGTGTGTGTTTGTACGCGTGCGCATATGTGACTTTGTCTGTGTGTCTGCGTGTGTGTGTGTATGTGTGTATACAGTGTATCCCCAAAATCAGGGCAAACATATTTTCTAATATTCCCAGAGCAAGACATTGATATACTTCGGGACTGAGCGTTGCAATGCAATGGTAAACGAAACACATTTATGATGTGACCACATTTATTCGATATGACCACCTCTGCTTCGAATCACAACCTTCAGTCTAGGTGTGAATGCTTCACACGCGGCAGGCAGCAGTTTTTGTGGAATCGAGCTCATTCCTGGCGAAGTTTTGCTT
>NC_142955.1:12760006-12842506 GCF_046866305.1 Octopus bimaculoides | reverse complement strand
ATAATAACTAAAAGAAATTTAATTTCATTGATAATAATTTTTGACCTCTTTGACCTGTCATCGAATTCATCCATCCCAGAAGAACACTTTCTTTTCTCTCTCTCTCTCTCTCTCTCTCTCTATCTCTCTCTCTCTCTCTCTCTCTCAGTAAGCTACAACACAAGCCTGCTTAGACACACATACATACATTGACGCAGACATATATCTATAGAATCAAAATGACAAAGGGCATCTCAGTTACCTCCCCCTCAATCACCCTCTTTCCAAAACGCAAGAAAACAAATTCACTCATGGTTCTTTTCAACTTACTTCTTTATAAAAGTTATGAATTTCCGATAAGAAATCATTCATGATGAATCCCCGAAAGGGACGAAGGCACTAAGTAAATAGATTTTTATTCAAATCCTATCCTGACTACCATCTCTTATTAATTTATGAAACCTGCACACCACTTCAAAAGTTTACACACACACACGCACACTCATCTTCACTACATCAAGCGTTACCAACACAACAAACACACCAACACCACCGCCACAGCCAACAACATTATCGAACACATCCCATCGAATGTGCATTTGGGTATCCAACGTGTTCAGGTAAGTGTGACTGTTCATATTCGTGTGAGACAGCTCGTTTAGTTCCGTGTAGGTGAAGGCATAATATCATTAATGATCAGTGTTGATCTCATTGTGTATGTTATTGACCATTGTATAGAGTTGTGATATCTGAAGATACTGGTGACAGTAGCGAGCAGTCCTACTATCAGGGAACAGTTCGGAAACCTGCGCTCTGGTTTCACTTCCAGAGACAGTGCTGACATTGTCATTCGTAGGAACTCTGGATTGATATCTTGAGACAGTGCCGACCCCTGTGGTAATTCTGGAAGCAGTAGATAATATTTCTTCTACTATAAACACAAGGTCTGAAATTTTATAGGAAAGGGCCAGTCGATTATATGAACCCCACTGCTCAGCTAATACTTGTTTTATTGAGCCTGAAAGGATAAAAGGATAAGTCGGCCTCTATAACATTTGAAGGCAGTGAACAATATCGGCATTCGTAGGGGTTCGGACTTGACATCTAGAGACAGTGCTGACATCTGTGGTAATTCTGAAAGCGGGATTTGTGGGCATCCTTCATATTTTGTGGCATTATATTCGTAAGTGGACGGTCATCCGAGGAGAGGACATTACTGGACGGTCGTAGTGGACAGACCTGACAACACATCTCGTTGCCCATGATTAGCATAATCACTGCTTCTACCCACAACAAAGGTAAGATTAAATTTGTGCTTGAGTCATTATGATGTGTTTGTCTGGAGAAGCGAGCGAGGATATTTCTTGCTGTTTAGCAGTTGGTCAGTAGTGATTATGCAGGTCAATGATCAAAGCCGTTTCAACCGTAGCCATCACAACATATATTCAAAAATACGCTTGTTAAAACGACAATATTATGCTGTTGTATGTGTGTTTGTTTGTTTGTTTCTTTCTTGTTGTTGTTGTTAGCGTCAATCATTTTGCGCCAGATCGGGCATGATCAAACAGTTCTTCAGCCAAAGATATTCCAGCCGTGACCATCCCGTTCTTTTTAATTCAGATTTTCTCTATTAGCTTTTTCTTCTTTCATTTCCCCTTACAAATGTATCTCTTGCACTTTATCTCTTCCTTCCTCTCGTCCCTTCTCTGTATTTCTATCTATTTCTAGCAATGTCGTACGTATTCTCTTCTCCCCTCTATTCCATGCCCTCCTCTCCTCTAGCTCCCCCTATGTTTCTCATCTACTCTTATGTCTCTCACTTTCTTTTATCTGTTAATCTTTCTTTTTACATCTCCCTTTATCCCTTTCTCTCTCTCCCTATACCATCGTCGATTTCTCTCTATCTCTCTATCAATTTCTCTTCTGCTTCTTTCTCTTTATCTCTTCCACTTTTGAATTTGTATCTTCCTCTCCATCTCTCTCTAAATTTTCTTCCTCATCTTCTAACATACACACACACACACACACACACACACACACATATACACATACGCACACACATATTCATATCATCGTCCTCTACTGATTCTAGAGCCAAGATGTTCCAGTTTTCTTCTACCATTCCAACCGTGACCACAGGGCTGTTATTAACCCTTACTGCAATTATGACCGTTACCTCAAATCGGGAATTTTATACAGGCAGCTACAGATCTCTGCCTCCTGGTTATTCCTACCGTTACCTTCAGGAACCTCCAACAGAACAATTCTTCTCCACTCGATGTCTACTGAAATGTGCCGAGATTTCTCTAAGCAGCCAATCGGAATTCTTCACTTACAACAATGTCAGCCATGTTTGTAAGAATTACTCCCCGAAAAATCTAATGACAGTCGCCAGAACAAACGACAGCAACGAGAAGATGTCCTTCTACAGGAGTAAGTGAATTATCATTATTATTATCATTATTATTATTATTATCATTATTATTATTATTATTATTATTATTATTATTATTATTATTATTATTAGTATTATTATCATTATTATCATTATTATTATTATTTTTTCATTATCATTATGATTAATTCCGCCGAAGTAACTTTCTTTTTCATATGAATAGACTCTCTTCTGCGTGTGTATAGATCATTTTTTATATACCACCTTAGGCCATTTTCCTCTGCTACGATACATTCCTGGCAACAGCTCAAACTTGTCCCACCTTTTCTTCTGGACGAATACAGCCTATTGGTTTCACTCTTAGGTTGGAAGGCTCCGTGTATTGTCAACATTTTTCTGGTCTTGCTATCCATCTTCTTCATTTCTTTCTTTTGCCGTTTTATAATTCCCGCTCCATACCAGAGTGATGCAATCGTCCACGTATCAACTGATTTTATTTTATTCCATCCATTCAATTTTGAGCGCAGCACAAACATCAATCTTCGGAAATACTCCATCCTCGGTTTGCTCTTTCATTTCCTTTTCCTTACCTCGTTGAACTCCAGTACTCCAAGGTATTTGTATCCTTCCGTTTCAATTTGCTTCATCAAGTCTCTATTCGGTAATTCTATCCCTACTAGGGACTGTACCTTGCTTCTTTTTAAGTAGATTAAGTCCAAATTCCATTCTAATATCAGTACTAAAACAGGGGACCTTGTTCACCAAGGAACTCACTTGTGTCTCATCTTTGCTACACAGTTTTAAATCAGAGAAGATGGCTAATTGTTTGGGAGTTTTCATGTATTTCGTATCCTCAGGTATCACGCAGAGAACAAAAAGCACCAGAGATAGGTGGTCTACAGTTACAGGTGTTGATAACGTTCATTTTCCTTTTTTCTCATTAGTAAGTGCTATTATTATTAATAATAATATGCTTGTACGTAACTGACGTGTGCGTCACGTTTAAGAAAAAGAAATTAAATATTTTGAAACTGAATCTTTGCAATAGATTTGAAACCACCATCTATGTGTTTTATTACTACTTCTCAACACCCATGCCTACTGGACCGCAGAAGCATTAACACTCTTAACGAAGTAATTAAGATACTTAAATTTGACGCCTGTCGAGCAAAAGAGACAGGAATTGAAAGAGAAAGAGAGAGAGAGTGAGAGGGAGTGGTTGATAGGTATTTGAATTCCTTTCTACTACTGAACTAAAATTGACCCCTGGCTATTAAAGGCCCAGCTACGCGCACGCACACCCGCACACACATTTGTTTTCGGTCTTCTACTCATTTGAATTCGGCCATACACCAAATAACATGGTCAATCTTATGTTCCGAAATGTAAATTTTGATTTGTTTTAATTATAAAATTACATCTCAGATAAAAAAAAAAACAACTTTTGGCTTTCGAATACAATCTTCTCTTTGTCTTTCTATATTTTTGTTAAGTTACAATTTCTCTGTTTTGGTCAGGATTTTTCCAATTTCTTTTTGCTTTTAGTAAAGATTGTTTGCCAGCATAACATGGCAGTCGTAGTTTAAGACGAATGTTGCTGTAATTTAGCCCCAGGAGACATCGTCTTCAGCTGGCTATACGATACGATCTGTGTCCATATATTTTGGAACAAGGGAATCTAGAACCTCCACTCAGCTCAAAACAATATCTGTGTATCGCGATTTCCGGATTATTTCCTTTCATCAGCACAGAATAATTGTTCGGCTAGAGGGGAATCATCCAAACTCCAAAGAATTCCTCTCAACACATGGCTATGATGCTCCCCCCACTTATTATTGTCATTAATATTATTATTACCATTATTATCATCATCATTATCATCATTATTACTAGCAGAAAGACCGGTTTTCTGCTAGCCCCTTGATAATATTTTCACATTTGAATCCCAATTCTAATATTTTTTTTATATTTTACGTCTAATTATTTCTTCGTATAATAGTGCTCACTTGCTTAGTAAATATTGCTTTCATTATTTTATCAGTTATAATCTCTGTCTTTAAAACAAACATCACGGTAGTCTAACAACAGAGGGAGAGGCAGTTTGTCAAGTTTTACCTTCCCCTCAAAGCAACACGGAGATTTCAATTCAGCAGCCCTTCTTGCAGCTTTGCAGTGTGTGAGTGCGTGAGAGAGGGGGGAGAGAGTTAGAATTGCAAACAATGAATGAAATAAACATGAATTGGAAAAATCGTATAAATAAAAGGGTATCACTACAGATGTATACACCCCCGAATTTGTTGCCTCATGACATCCAGAAAAATGGATAATTTTTAACAAAGTTTTTTTACAAATACTGCTTAGTTGGTGTGGCTTCAGAGTATATTGGGATTTATAAAAAATAATTTTTCTGTGGGGTTGGAGAGAGGGGTTTTGGAAAATTCATACGATCTACTTTTCTCCCTCATAACTTTCAGGAAGATGAGTATCTTTTGATGAATATTTATACAAATCCCCTTCAAACGCATAGATTGGAAAAAATCTTTTCAGAGATTTTCCTAATTTTTTTTAAACCACAGCCTTCGAAATGATGGGTGGAGGTGAGGCATCTTTGTATGAAAAAGTTTTGTAAACTCTTTTTTCAACCCTCCCTCATCGTCCCACTCCGGACCTATCTTGGCCTTTTTTTTTTTTTTTTTTTTTTTTGCACTTCAAAACCATGGAAAGTGCATCTTCGGTTGTTGTGATTTAGATGAAATTTGAATCTGTTAGGTGGGGCGGTGTATCACTCTACATAGCAGGTGAATATGTTTTCGTTTATTTGGCATTTATCAAGTGGACTCCTCCTTTGTCAAGTGTATTGGCTTGTGCCAGATGGATACATAAATAGTTCGTTTTAAAGACGGAAAGACTACACACCTATTACTAAGGGAAAGGAATGAAACATTTTGATAAAAAAACAGTTAAGTGGTAGTGCTCGAGAGTGGAGTTCGAGTAGCCATTGCACCTTCATTTATTTATAATTCATTTTCTATGTTGGGCCCTTAGTGTGTGTGTCTGTGTGTGTGCGTTACACGGCGGCCTAGGCGGACTAATGAAGAAATAGTGTACTTGTAAGTAGCAGTTCACTTTGTGATTCCGTTGCAGATTAGTCTTATCTTTTGTTGAAGGTTCTCTCTGGCGGGTTTGCCTATTGCTGAAGCTGTTGAATTTTGTTGAATACTGTTGCCGTTTTTCCCGTAGGCTCGTGTTTTGTTTGTTTTCTTTCCCCCATTTTGGAGCGAAGAGACTCCGGAAAAAATGAATTGTGAACCGAACGGGCCCATGCCAGGAGCTATGCTTCGGCGGCTAGAAGTCGAAACCAGCGCACGGGATTCACTGGAAGTGTGGAAAGTTATAGTTGAACCGGAAAAGTTGGAAGAGTACAAGGAACTGATCCAGAAGAATGGGAAGTAACCAACAAAATGAAAAGGACAGTGGTTTACAGAACACTGTCCATAATGAGTAAGATTGAGAAAACAGCTGAGGAAGCCATAGAGAAATGTCTGGAAGAAGTAAAGAGTGTTGCAACATTCTATACGGGAGGAAAATGATATGGCACAATGGAAGTGAGGTTTGTCACCGAAGAAGAGGCAATAAATCACTCCACTATTCCACTGAAATCAGAAGAATGGGTGCTCCTGCCGACCTACTGTGGCAAAAGAGTCACAAGAATTAGGATAGGCAGGGTGCCACATGAAATCGAGAAAGTGTGGCTGGTGACAGCCGTGATGCATGGAACCCCCGAGGATGCAAAGATATTACAAGTGGCAAGAACACAGAAAATGAATTGATAGGGGTTACGGCCTGGAAATGGTTATCCAGGCCACCCAGCAAGACCTGAAAGACATCGCAGAAGAGGTGTTACTGCCCGAAGACATAAAGCTGAGAGTGGTGGTAGAAGAGAGACCACCAACTTGCTACTACTGTGGAGAAAAGGGGCACATTGGAATAAAGTGCGCCCAGATAAGCAATGAAACTAGCGAAAACCAGCGTGGACAAAGTAGAAGTACCGAAATGACAAGCCCAGCGCAGGAGGAGGGTATGGAAGACACAGATGAGGAGGGATTTACCGAAGTACCCAAAAGAAAGAAAAAGGAAACAGTAAATACTTTGCCTTTCATCCACTCGGGGTCGATAAATTAAATACCTGTTGAATACTGGGGTCGATGTAATCGATTTATGGCCTCCCCAAAATTGCTGCTCTTGTGGCAAAAATTTGAAACTATTATTACTATTATTTCTTTTTGTAACAGGTTTTGCTGGAACTCCTCGAATCTTGCATGCGTAGCAAGCTTGCTGCTTGCATTCTACGGTGCTATGCTACCCGTCCTTTTCAACTGTCTAATACTTTCCTGATTATTCTGGCCGTGTCAAGGAGACATTATCGTTGGTAACATTCTACTGGGCACTCTCTTCCAATTTCCTTTATATTCCTCTTGATGCTTCTGAAATTTCCATAGCCAGGCTATTTCGTACTTAAAAGGGTTGTATTTATCTAATTTTTCTCTTTCCTTCTTGATTATTCGTATTTCAAAGGGACACACAACATCAACTATATAGTACATGTGGTGCTTCTTATCAACAACCACTGGATCCACTCTATTATGCTCTAGCACCTGATTTCTTTGGATTTGGAAATCTCAGAGGATTTTGCTAGACTGCGACTCCACCATCCTCTACGGTTTGTGCTCATACCACGTCTTACATCTCCCTAGCCCCCACTTCACGTACAGTTTCCATTGTAGCACTTTCGCTACCTTATTGCATTGCCACAACTTGTAGTGGTTTTGGACAAGTCTAGGCAATTCGTCCATGATATGAGCAATGGTTTCGTCCAATCTATTACAGATGCAGCACAGCACAGAGCAGAAACACTTGCTCATTCCAAGGTTGACGCTCCATACGTGGCCAAAGCTTGGTCTTGAGCTGCCAGTATAGTGCTCTCACTCTCTTTTTCAGTGTCCCTTTCTTCAGCCAATCCCATCTATGTCTTCCAGAAACTTCTGTTCTGGCTGTTGAATTATACTTTATCATGTCCATTCTGTAATTCTTCCTTTGTCTTACTTTTTTGTCTCGGCATTCAATACTCCCTCATTCCTGACACTAGCAAGGTTTCCATTTGCTCTCCTCGCATGTAGGCAAACAGGGTCTGCACGTGGATGATGGGCTCCATTCATCTTTAGAAGCTTCCTCGTTTTCCTGTCCATCTCCTATACCTCCTCCTCCTCTGTTCAGTTCAGGATGCCAGCGCCATTCCGAACTCTGCGAGTGCGCGCAAGTTCTTTGCCGAAATTATATTTCTGGCATTGAGTTTTGAAGCCGATATGATCATGATTACTACTACTACTACTACTACTACTACTACTACTATTATTATAATTATTATTATTATTGTTGTTATTATTATTATTTCAGATAGCCAGTGGATTAAAACATATGCCATATCAATGGGAGCTGGTTCGAAAGTCTATGATTCATTCATGAATATAGGAAATACTTCATTCTGGAATGTGGACAAATGCAGAGGTAGCTTCTGTCCTAACTTCTTCCGACATCCTATCCTTGATATCTGGAACTATCTTCCAATGGATGAGGTATGTATGCATACACATACACGCGCGCACAAATACATATTATTATTTCCATAATAATAATAGTAATAATGATAACCAAATATTTAGATCAATTCAGTTATGTTTGTCACATTTTTGACCTGTAAAAATTATTTATTAGGAAGGCGAAGCAGTGTTGTAAAGAATTTTATCCGCGGCAAACCGCAGTAAGATTCATGGCATCCCCCAAATTGCTGCCCTTGTGGGAAAAATTTGAAACCATCATAATTATTTCTTTTTATAATAAGCTTTGCTGGAACTCCTACGTAGCAAGCTTGCTGGTTGCAGCCTACGGTGCTATGCTACCCGTCCTTTTCATAAATAAAAGACTCTCATTGGGAATGACGAGTAAATAGGCAACAAAATCGATGAAATCCTCTTAGGATACATAACTAGTAAAAGTCTTATCCAGATCGGCACAAAGTAACACATGTGAACCTCGGTGGCACTTGAATTTAAAGTTGAATTATTTTGTCATTCTTCTTGTGATATGGCAAGATTGAGTAACAGACAAACCTTATGGGAACAGGTGAGCCAGAAACCTATCGGAACCCAGATGAAGAGCAGGAAATGTGGTTAGCTAGAACACATCGCGTGGAAACCTCTTTCTGATATTACAAGACAAACCGTCCGATGAATATCCCAAGGAAGACAGAAGCATGACAAATCAAAAATTGCATGGAAAATTTCAACAGAAACTGAAGAAGTAACGGACGGCTATACCTGGGGACAAATATAATTTATTGTCAAATTAAGAGACTGAGAGGGATTTATTGTCGGCACCCAAAATTCTACATGGACGTAATGGAATTAAGACATGTCGTCGGGTGTTTTTAACGCTGTATGTCTAACCACTAAATTCAGCATTTCAATGTATTCTCTCATGGCTACACATTTTGGGCGAGAATAAATATTAGCTGATAAATTTAGCAAACAATGATTTATCCAGCAATAATTAATATAAAAATATTGCTAGTACATATATTTTTATCACCAACCTGTTTGTCATTGGACTACGACCATGTTTGGGGCACCGCCTTCAATGGTTTAGTAGAAAAGTTCCTCTAGTATATATTCTATCAAGTTCGTTGACCGAATCGCTAAGTTACGGACACGTAAGCACAACACTATTTCTCAAGTGGTTGGGGTAACATACATACACATATACACAGACGCAAACACACACAAACAAAATGATTTCAAAATATCACTATTTTTGTTTGACTTCATTATTACAACTTATACGACTTGATACCAGTCACATAAGCCGGTCCAGTCTTCTCTTGCGTGGATAATCAAAAAAAAATTTGGAAGATTTGTAATATTTGACTCGAGTGGAAAATTGTAACACCGTGCATCGCTTCTAAATGTAAGCTCGATACATATAAAGGTGCGATGGGTAAATTGTCGCATTTCGCTCTGCCAGAAATTTGGCAATCATATGGTGTACTGCTTGACGTTTGCGCCGGAAGCTCAAATACGAACATTTCAGAGTGTTTCGATGTCTGTCTGAGGAGAGTGCAATCTGAGAACATATACCAAGAGTGATAAAAATCAAACATCCAGTCAACAGGAACTTGAAACTCGGAATAACAGTCTTTGAAATATCTTTGCAGCTTTATTAATAAGGGACATATATGTATATATACTATATATATAAATATATATATATATATATATACACACAGACTATGTATGTATATATATATATATATATACATATATATATATATATATATATATATATATATATATATATATATATATATATATATAAATATATATATATATATACACACTATGTATATATATATATATATATATATATATAAATATATATATATATATACACACTATGTATATATATATATATATATATATATATATATATATATATATATATATATATACAAATATTTATATATACATACACACACTATGTATGTATATATGTGTGTATATATATATATTCTCTCTTTCCTTTCCCGAGCGTCTAGTAACACAATCTATATCACGTCCTCACGTTGTTTTTTGTTGTTGTTTTCTTGTCTTTTTCCTTTTTTGAACTTATATATATATATATATATATATATATATGCACATATACATACACGCATACCCACATGTACATTTTGGAGCAAAGGGTAATTCTTACCCTTATATTTATAAAGTGCTTATATATACTGTTGTGTCTGGAGTCATTCTCTTTTGGTGCTTTATAACTCAACGCACTCACCGATAAAATTTCCACTCGTTTCCTTTTTTATTTTTCTAAAATTTCGTTGCGTCTTGCAACTTTTCAATAGTTTTGTTTATGTATATATATATATATATAACACACATAATTTTTCTCGTCTGGCCGTAAAGCCTTTTCTGTTTGTTTTCCTGTCTTGTTTTTTGTCCGCCACTACATTCCTCCATGGCAAGATTTAATTTGTGTATACAAATTTAATTTGCGGTCCATGGGAAGAGCCGTTTTAACGATGCGTCCTGCCCAGCTCTTCGAAACGCCGGTGTAGCTGATGAAGTAGAATGTTCTCTATGTGGCTTGTGTGTTTTCTCGTCTACGTTTTGTTTGCAATGTCCTGTACCCAGATATGCACCTATACATACAGGTGGATGTCGGTATGCACATACCTGTACGTATATATGCATATACTCATTTACTATTTGTTTATATATATATATATATATATATATATATATGCACATATACGCACACGCACACACACGCAAAAGCACACCCAAATATATGTACATGTTGAAGCAAAGAGATTTTTTATTCTGCCGCCCACACATAAATGTCCCAATAGAATTACCAAAGGTTTTAAAAAGACAAAAAAACTTACTAACGAACTCAATTGCGTGTGTGACTTTTGAGTACCCTATACACTAAAAGGCTGCTCATATATTAATACTACACACATTCCCTTTTTACAAGAATATCAACCCTAAAACATACGCTTATTTTCCATATGTTTTTTCCCCAAAATCTCTTGTCGCTTGGCAACACCTCCAGAGATGGTGTTTTGCTACCAAGGTCCATAACTGTAACTTAAACCTTGCTCGGTTTCGCTTCATCACGTTTTTCACAGCAACCACAAGCGAGATGTGTCTGTTCACCTCCAACAATCGAGAATGGTCGCCATATTACACTGTTTAACAAATATCTTTTTAGAGTGCAGGGTTAGATCGGTCTCTTACCTAACACTGCATTGAACCCCTAGTGAGAAACCGATGGGTTAGATCGTCTGTAATGTATGTATAAAACTGTGCACTTTAATCGAAATTATATATATTACATATGATATATATATATATATATGTGTGTGTGTGTGTGTGTATGTGTGTGTGTGTGTGTGTTCTTTGATTCTTTTACTTGTTTCAGTCATTAGACTGCGGCCATGCTGGAGCACAGCCTTTAGTCGAGCAAATCGACCCCAGGAATTATTCTTTGTAAGCCTAGTACTTATTCTATCGGTTTCTCTTGCCGAGCCACTAATTGACGGGGACATAAACACACCAACATCGGTTGTCAAGCGATGTTGGCGGGGCAAACACAAACACATACATATATCATATATATACGACGGGCTTCTTTCGGTTTCCGTCTACCAAATCCACTCACAAGGCTCTGGTCGGCCCGAGGCTATAGTAGAAGACACTTGCCCAAGGTGCCACACAGTGGGAATGAACCCAGAACCATGTGGTAGAAGAGCAAACTACTTACCACACAGCCACTCCTGCACCTATATTTATTATTTGTGCATTAAGTCTACCATTTGTTTCTTGTTAGGAAATTTTCAATCTGATGACATGGTGTAGGTCTCCATTTAGGATTAAAAGACAAAATGGAGACGAGCAGTATTCCGTCATTTGATCATCATGAAAAAAGGTTAAGATATTAAGCTATATTCATGACATGAAACCATCGGTAGTCTGAAAACAAATAAAGAACTTTTATTCACCAATGTGATGTTGTGCACTCATTCTAATTGCTCAGCATTTGCGCCACACAGACACGCACACTCACACACATATATTGTCATTATTGTTATTATTATTATTTCCTTACATTCAAAGAAAAGATGAAGAAAATGTGGACTGGACATTAGGGTAAGAACCACCGATAAATTAGCTGTTAAATTAGCTTGATCAATTTAACTGGATCTGTTTGTGTGTGTTTGTTTATGTGTCTCTGTTATATGTTTGCTCTTATTTTTCAGGTGAAGCTGGTGATTTATAAAAACCAAACAGCTGTCGTGACTATGGTTTTTAATGGACGAAATTCAAACCGTAAAAGCTGGTTCTCTCATGCAAACTTGAAAAGTTCTCCATGGGATGACTAATCCGCAGCTGCCCCAAAGTTTTTCTTAATTAAAGGATTTATGTATGTTATAAATATATTTTTCTGTTTCGCTTTGAATAGACGTATTGTAGCAAAAGCACTTTTCGCATGCTACTAACATATATATATATATATATACTTTATTTAAAAGCAGCAGAAATATAACAAAAAAACCGTTACTCTGAGTTTCACGTTCCCGTTCATCGGACAGTTTTGTTAGATTTCTAACAAAACTGTCCGATGAACGGGAACGTGAAACTCAGAGTAACAGTTTTTTTGTTATATTTCTGCTGCTTTTAAATAAAGCATTTACTCTACCTCTGGTATTTGAGTACTCTTTTTTCCACCTTGTTGCACATTGCATGTGCTTACTCCGGAGCAGGTAGATGGCCCTGCTCAGTATGTAGAAAAGGAGTAGGTAGTAACTCTATAAGATGTACCCGGTGCAAGCTATGGACACATAAGAGGTGCAGCAACATCAAAGGCAGGTTAACTAGCAAGTTAGTTTTTGTTTGTGGCAGATGTTCAGGTGCAATAAAGACTGCAAACAAACAGGAAACAACTTCTATCTCATTCCAGGGTGAAAAACTAGAGGTAGTCGATAGCTTCCGCTATCTGGGCGACTAAGTTAGTAGTGGGGGTGGGTGCGCTGAAAGTGTAGCTGCTAGAATAAGAATAGCCTGGGCAAAGTTTAGAGAGCTCTTACCCCTGCTGGCGACAAAGGGACTCTCACTCAGAGTAAAAGGCAGACTGTATGACGCATGCGTACGAACAACCATGCTACATGGCAGTGAAACATGGGCTGTAACTGCTGAGGACATACGTAAGCTCGCAAGGAATGAAGCCAGTATGCTCCGTTGGATGTGTAATGTCAATGTGAATACCCGTCAGAGTGTAAGTATCTTGAGAGAAAAGCTGAACATTAGAAGCATCAGTTGTGGCGTGCAAGAGAGACGATTGCGCTGGTATGGACATGTGGTGAGAATGGAGGAGGATAGCTGCGTGAAAAAGTGCCACACCCTAACAGTTGAGGGAACCCGTGGAAGAGGTAGGCCCAGGAAGACCTGGGCTGAGGTGGTGAGGCAAGACCTTCGTACATTGGGCCTCACCGAGGCGATGACTACGGACCGAGACCTTTGGAAATGGGCTGTGCGTGAGAAGACCCGGCAAGCCAAGTAAGATCGTTGCCAGTGCCCCTGGACTGGTTCTTGTGCGGGTGGCACATGAGATGCACCATTTTGAGCGTGGCCGTTGCCAGTACCGCCTGACTGGCTCCTGTAGGATTTTCGAGCGAGATCGTTGCCAGTGCCCCTGGACTGGCTTGTGCGGGTGGCACATAAAAGACACCATTTCGAGCGTGGCCGTTTTCGTGCGGGTGACACGTAAAAGCACCCACTACACTCTCTGAGTGGTTGGCGTTAGGAAGGGCATCCAGCTGTAGAAACTCTGCCAAATCAGACTGGAGCCTGGTGTTGCCATCCGGTTTCACCAGTCCTCAGTCAAATCGTCCAACCCATGCTAGCATGGAAAGCGGACGTTAAACGATGATGATGATGATGATGATATATATATATATATATATATCTGTTTCATAACACTCTATATTTATTCACGATATTTTCTTGAAACGACCAAAGCATTTCTAAGCTTTCATCATTATATCTTCATTGATTATGGTGTACAGAATTTGAACTAAATCTGCTTCCCTCACTAATGATGAAATATAATATATCCAACCTGTGAACCCTGCTGATTTGTTAACCAATTTTCCTGTATCATTAGAGACTAAATTTGATTTGGTATGCGGTTGGTAGAGGGTACTTACTGCTGATAACTTTCAAAGTAGTACAAATATGAATTCAGCAATTCCATCGCCGCTGCTAGATGCTATTTGTTTATTACTGGGGCATTTCTGTAATTTTTAACACACCACCTCTATATGAGTTGCCTTCCAGAAACTAATAACGCAGTTTCCTGATTTCAAAAGTGTATCTACATTGAATGGCCTGTTTAAAGTGGGGAAACACGAAAATATACAGAGTCACCTTAAAATGTTGCTATAATTAGGTTCACTTGTATGTGTTCGATTTAGATATTCTTTATTCCGTTATATTATTTCTCTTAATAACCAGAATCTATTTCACGCTTATTTTTCTCAGGAATTTCACAAGGGAAGATGTCATGGTTGTTATATTTGGGGCGCTTTTGCTTACAAATTTTACTGAAGTCTACTTCGTGTGTAATCTATTATTTGTTTGTGTATTTGTACGAGTGTATTTCTCTGTGTGTTTGTGTGTCTGCGTGCGTGCGTGTGTGTGTGTGTGTGTGTGTATGCGTGTATTCATGCACCTATAGTGTAAGATAGATCTCGTGAATTTACCTTCACCTTAATCAAAGAAATCTATTGACAGCTGTTGGAGCTGTCACTACAGATTCTAGCAGACTGCTATAGACGTCTTTGTATCATCCCTGACGTATACACATTCTCGACAGGCCAGTTACAGCAATATTTGTCCTGAGATAACATCTTTCTTTCATTGTCCTCTCAGAGAATATGTTACTAAGGTAACTAGCCTATCGACAGTGTGTATATCCTTTCAATATGATACACAATTGGCTATTTTAATTAAATACTAATTCAAATGTGTACATCAAACATAATGGTATATTCATTAAATGCTTATATTTTCTCATTCTGAAACCCAAACAAATTCTTTTCTAACTCTGCAGAGGTGTACGTCGCTTCTATATAACGAACCACGGTGGCTGTTCAACTGAGAGTGGCTGGCTAGCCGTAACTCAAACTGCAAATTACTGTGAATATGATAAAATGGATCATTTTCCAGCAATTCGATATTCTGATACAAAATCGAAAGTCATCTGGAACAACGGTAAGTGATGCTTTTATTTTATGTCTATGTGTGCTTCTCTCTCTCTATCTCTCCCTATCTATCTCCCTGTCTGTCTATCTATCTGTCTGTTTGTCTATCCATCCATCTATCTATCTATCTATCTTCCCGAGCGTCCAGTAACACAATCTGTATCACGTCCTCACGTTGTTGTTTTTTTGTCATTTTCCTTTTTTGAACTTATATATATATATATATATATATCAATGTGAGTAGTAATTGTAGAAGTTATTTTTGTACTTATTGTTCAGCAGCCAATCAGCTTTGATTCAAAGGTGTTCTGACCGTGAACCACCTGAATGTTTCCCATTTCACTATGTGGAGACTTGGCTGCCATTTCTAGTAATTCGAATGACCACGCATAAAGTCTTTCCACGATATATCTGAATCCCTTTTTTTGTTGATGTTGTTATTGTTACTTACAGGTTTCGGATTAGCAGACGCCTTGGCCATATTCATCCGCCTGAGGCAGCAGAACTAACCCCAGCACATGATATCCATTGATTCTATTGTTGTTGTTGTTCACGTTCACCCAGTCCAGCTGACCACCACTAGTGATTTGCATTGGTCAAGTATTACCTGTCAATAAAGAATCCATAAAAATATTGATTATCTTTCGTATTGAGTCGATAATTTATAAACAAACATCTTCGGTAATTTCTTTGAGCACGTGTTGTCCTGTCAACCGCGTGTTTGTTCTGTCTGAATTGTCGAAGTGGAAGCTAATGGGCGTACGTCTGTGTGAGCTTGTTCTTGTGTGTGTGTGGGGGGGGGGGTATGTGTGTGTGTGTAAGTGCTTATTCTTGTGTGTGTGTGTAAGTGCTTAGGATCTTTTTTAAAACGGGGGCCACATTTTTATATCGACTGAATGGACGTCAGTGATTGGTTGAAATTACAGAAATACGACAACTTTAACATGGAATAATTTATGGATTTCTTTTTTTTTGAAGAAGACTAAGAGAAAAAGATGTTTTATATGACACATTCTACCAGTGTTCCAAGTTTCAAAGTGTTTCGTTAATGAAAAATGTGGCCCCCGTTTTAAAAAAGATCCAGGCTACCAATGGTTTCATGTTCGGAAAATATCGTTGAATCTTAACAATTTTTCAAGGCTTTCACATGAAGGAATAGTTTTCGTCTCCATTTTGTGTTATAAACCTAAATGGAGGAAACACCATGTGATCGGCTCGAAAAAGTGTTACGATAGGAGTGGCTGTGTGGTAAGTAGCTTGCCTACCAGCCACATGGTTCCGGATTCAAATCCACTGCGTGGCAGCTTGGACAAGTGTCTTCTACTATTGCCTCGGGCCGACCAAAGCCTTGTGAGTGGATTTGATTTGATAGAAGGAAACTGAAAGAAGTCTGTCGTATATACGTGTGTGTGTTTGATTGTTTGTCCTCCCAACATCGCTTGACAACCAATGCTGGTGTGTTTACGACTTCGTAATTTAGCAGTTCGGCAAAAGAGAATGATAGAATAAGTACTAGGCTTACAAAGAATAAGTCCTGGGGCTGATTTGCTCGACTAAATGCGGTGCTCCAGCATGGCCACAGTCAAATGACTGAAACGAATACAAGAATAGAAGCACAAGAGAATATTTTCTAAATATGATTGAAATGGTAGCATTAATGCATATATACACACATACATGTACATGCCTACATATATATGTATATATACATGCATATATGAGTACAAGATGTCAAAAACACTTGAACAAAATGAGAAACGAGAACATAAAAACAAAAGCATGGAAAACGAACGTTTTTCGAACAACGAAAGAAACAAATAGAGAAACGAGACAGGCAACATAAAGAATATTCCCTTCATCAGTTGTCCCATGTTTTATCAACTCCGCATTTCGAACGTGGGGGCAAGACGCGACTTCATTAAAACTTCTTCCTGCAAGGCAAATCAAATAAAATTTGGGTTATTTTGCGGAGGGTTAAAATGGTAACAAAAATAGGATAGTGAGAACAAAACAGTAAAAGCAAAGGGTGAGGGAGAGAAAAACAGAAAGGAAGAAGAGAGGGAGATAGAATAGAGATAGGTTGTAGAGTGCGCATCGGAATTATTAAGATAAAACTTACTTTGAAATAGATGCATGACGTTCGATCATATAACAATATAAATTATATATATATATATATATATATATATATATATATATATATATATATATATATATATATATGCATATATACACACATACATGTACATGCCTACATGATATGTATATATATATATATATGCATATACGAGTACATGACGTCATGTATGTCTATAGATAGATAGATAGATAGATAGATAGATGTCTAGTCCCATTTTGTGTCTTTCGTTAAGAAATTATTCAACGGAGCTCTTAACGCATATGTTTTAGTTATGTACACCTGGTAATAACTTACCAGACCTAAAAATGCCTGTAATGTTGTTTTAAAAAGACAAAGAAGTTGAAAACATACAAAACTGCTCTTTTCTTTTTTCTCTTGTATGAATACATTTGTGTCCAGTTAAAGCATCACTTACAGTGAATGATTTCCCACATGTACCACACTCATGTAGCTTCTATTCTGAATGAATATAATTGTGTCTAGTTAAGTCATTATTTCGAGAGAATGATTTACTACAGATATCACAATGATATGTATAAATACGTTCGTGTTTATTTAAATGACTATTTTGAGAGAACACTTTATCACAGATATCACAATGATAAGGCATCTCTCCTGTATGAACACGTTTGTGTGTAGTTAGGTTACCACTGGAAGTAAAAGATTTAAGGCATCTCTCCTGTATGAACACGTTTGTGTGTAGTTAGGTTACCACTGGAAGTAAAAGATTTAAGGCATCTCTCCTGTATGAACACGTTTGTGTGTAGTTAGGTTACCACTGGAAGTAAAAGATTTACCACAGATATCACAGTGATATGGCATCTGTCCTGTATGAACACGTTTGTGTTTACTTAAATGACTATTTTGAGAGAACACTTTACCACAGATATCACAATGATATGGCATCTCTCCTGTATGAATACGTTTGTGTCTAGTTAGGTTACCACTGGAAGTAAAATATTTACCACAGATATCACATCGATATGGCTTTTCACCTGTATGAATATATTTGTGTTCAGTTAGGCGACTGTTTTTAGAGAATGATTTGCCACAGATATCACAGCAATATGGCTTCTCACTTGTATGAATGCATTTGTGTCTAGTTATGTCTGCACTGCAGGTGAAAGATTTACCACAGATATCACAGTGACATTGTTTCTCTCCCGTATGTGTGTGTTTGTGTTTTGTTAAGTTATTATTTTGAGAGAATGACTTACCACAGATATCAAAGTGATATGGCTTCTCTCCTGTATGAATACGTTTGTGTCTAGTTAGGTTACCACTGGAAGTAAAAGATTTACCACAGATATCACATCGATATGGCTTTACACCTGTATGAATATATTTGTGTACAGTTAAGTTACTATTTTGAGAGAATGAATTACCACAGATATCGCAGTGATATTGTTTCTCTCCCATATGAGTTTGTTTCTGAACAATTAGATTACTTTTTTGAGAATGAGATTTTTTACAGACGTCAGTCATATGACAAATTTGGTTTGTCTTCACTCCCTTATCAGTATGTTTGTGCATAATTAGGCTACTTTTCTGAGAGAAAGATTTTTGGCAAACATCACAGTCACATGACAAATTTTGTCTCCCTTTTATAACGTCTTCATGGGAAATCAGTTCTTTAAGTTTCTCTTTCTTCTCCATTATTATTCTTCCCAAATGTTAATGTATATATATTTTTCCTTGGTTTTTTTCTTATAGTTTACTCTTACAAATATTTCCACATCTGTAATTTCATCCACTGTTACCTTTCTCTAACAATACTTAGGTTAATTTATCTAAGTGTAATCAATGCACAAACTATTCTTCTTGATATTCCAGTGAGTGATGTTTCAAAATTTTGCAAATAATCTCAGGCGAGAGCAAATATTTCATAGGAATTCTTCCACAGATTTAGAGAAACATTGTTATAAATCTGTTTCTGTACAAGATATTTCTTTAGTCACTGAGAATGTATCTTCTGTTAATCCAATGACATTTGATATTCTGAAACAATAAAGAAATAACAGCGTAAGACACAGAGGCTACTTGAAGCAGAAACAGGACGTTTCTGGAGAGATAAACTCTAGAAACAAAACATCTGCTGGAACAACTGAACTTATCAATTTATTCACATTTACATCACAGAATCTCACATGAAGCTTACATATTTCTAAACTACAACTACACCTTCACATTGTGTACCATTCTTTAAATTAAACTACACAGTTGTGGACAATAACATTATTTTCCTTCCTGAAATATAACTTTATTGCTCTTTGACCCTGAGACAGCCCTCGCTGAGCAGAAATATGACTATAGACATTCCATCTATGAACATCATGTCTTTCTCTTAATCATTGTAAAAATAGAACATCATCCGATGAAGTCTTCAATATTAATAACTGAAAGGTGATACTTAGGGAGGGGTACAAATCGGTGGTCAAGCGATGTTGGGGGGACAAACACAGACACACAAAAATCATCATCTTCCTTTAACGTCCGATTTCCATGCTAGTATGGGTTGGACGATTTCATTGAGGATTGGTGAAACCAGATTGCTATACCGGGCTCCAATCTGATTTGGCAGAGTTTCTACAGCTAGATGCCCTTCCTAACGCCAACCACTCCGAGAGTGTAGTGGATGCTTTTACGTACCACCGGCACGAAGGCCAGTCAGGCGGTACTGGCAATGGCCACACTCAAAATGGTGTATTTTATGTGCCACCCGCACAAGAGCCAGTCCAGGGGCACTGGCAACGATCTCACTCAAAGGTCCTTACATATGCTGCGGGTACAAGTGCCAGAAAAGCGACACTGGGCACAGGTGCCATCACGATTTCGCTTTCGCTTGCCCCAATAAGTCTTCGCAAGCTGAGTTTCGTGTCCAATGAGGGAGACGATGTTGGCATGGGTGCCAGTCATCAAATTTCACTCGATTTCGATTTCACTTGCCTCGACAGGTTTCATAAGTGGAAGTTTAGTGTCCAACTTAACTCGATTTCGATTTCACTTGCCTCGACAGGTGTTCGCAAGTGGAAGTTTAGTGTCCAACTTAACTCGATTTCGATTTCACTTGCCTCAACAGGTCTTCGCAAGTGGAAGTTTAGTGTCCAACTTAACTCGATTTCGATTTCACTTGCCTCGACAGGTCTTCACAAGTGGAAGTTTAGTGTCCAACTTAACTCGATTTCGATTTCACTTGCCTCAACAAGTCTTCGCAAGTGGAAGTTTAGTGTCCAACTTAACTCGATTTCGATTTCACTTGCCTCGACAGGTCTTCACAAGTGGAAGTTTAGTGTCCACCTTAACTCGATTTCGACTTCACTGCCTCAACAGGTCTTCGCAAGTGGACGTTTAGTGTCCAATGAAGGAAGGTACGCATAAGTGGACTGGCTGGGCCTTAGATTAAGGTATATACATATATACGACAGGCTTCTTTCAGTTTCCATCTACTAAATCCACACACAAGGCTTTGGTCGGCCCAAGCTCACTTGCCTAATGTGCCATGCAGTAGGACTAAACCCAGAACCATGTAGTTGGTAAGTATGTATATATGTATGTATTGAATGAGCCTCTTTAAGTTTCCATTTACTGAATCAGCTCACAAGATATTAATCTTTATAATCTTAATCTGTGCCATTTGAAACGTATTCCTATAAATTTTCTTTAATATACCCATTTTCCTGAAAGTTATGAGGGAACAAATTGGAATCATGTGAATTTTCCGAAACTCCTTTCTCCAACCCCTTGGAAAGATTCATTGCAACAAATCCGTGTATCCTTTGAATCCAGAGCATTTAAGCGGGATTTCTTGAAAAGGTCTTTAAAATGTATCTATTTTTCTAGAAGTTATGAGGCAACAAAGTCGGGAGGAGGGGTACATATCTGTAATTTTGCCACTTTCTCAACATTTCAGTGGTTGGAGTGTGTTTCAGAATATTTCTCGAACTAAAACACACAACAAACTAACAGGGCAACGATGGAGATTGTAGGAGGGAGTTTTCACAGACAGAAATAGCAGCAATATCTCACAGAGATCATACACATCTCTCTTCCGTAGCTAGAAATAGCAGCCAAAGCTACCACAGATCATAGACATCTCCCTTCCGTAGCTAGAAATAGCAGCTAAAGCTACCATAGATCATAAACATCTCCCTTCTGTAGCTAGAAGTAGGAGCCAAAGCTACCACAAATCATAGACATCTCTCTGCCGTAGCTAGAAATAGCAGCCAAAGCTACCATAGATCATTGACATCTCCCTTCCGTAGCTAGAAATAGGAGCCAAAGCTACCATAGATCATAGACATCTCCCTTCCGTAGCTAGAAATAGCAGCCAAAGCTACCACAAATCATAGACATCTCTCTGCCGTAGCTAGAAATAGCAGCCAAAGCTACCATAGATCATAGACATCTCCGTTCTGTAGCTAGAAGTAGGAGTCAAAGCTACCACAAATCATGGACATCTCCCTTCCGTAGCTAGAAATAGCAGCCAAAGTTACCATAGATCATTGACATCTCCCTTCCGTAGCTAGAAATACCAGCCAAAGCTACCACAGATCATGGACATCTCCCTTCCGTAGCTAGAAATAGCAGCCAAAGCTACCACAGATCATAGACATCACCCTTCCGTAGCTAGAAATAGCAGCCATATATCACACAGATCATAGACATCTCTCTTCCAAAGCTAGAAATAGCAGACAAATCTCGCACACATCAAATGTATTTCTCATCCAAAAAAGACAAGGAACATACAAATAATCGGCACCACAGGAACCGAAAGTCTGCAGGATTAAAAGATTAAGTATTTTCATCGTTTAATACTTACGGAAATGGTTTATAAAGGACAGACTTATTATAAAGTGTGTGTATTATATGCATTAAACGCACTAAAAGTGTGTGTGGAAGTTGAGAAGTATACCAAAAGTGATTGCGGAGGTTAATTGACAGAAACACGTGCGCGATAGAAAATCTCTTACGTGAAAATGAATACGGAAGTACAACTAATGCGCATGCGTGTTGATTACCTCCAACATATAGGGGAACTAACTCTCAGTAAAATGGCCTAGGTAATTTCTGTACCTATGTTCCCTGCTTAATTTGAGTCCGTTTCTCCATAGAGACTGTAAGTTTGCATAGTCTGTTTCGGTTGAGGTATGTTACAGGAGCTTCCATTTTATTCTGTATGGCTTTCACTCCTTTAAACGCCTTATGTACTTCGTCAAACACGTAACGTTGCACTTCTTTAGTACCTGCAATGATTTAATTACAGCTTACAATCAATTTTCTATAAAAACTCCAAATTGACTGAATCTGCAAACGTCAATATGCTAAAAATAACAGCCAACTGCCTGGAGAATTTTTGTGTTTGTGTGTACAAGCACAACAATTTCAATGACATACGAATTTTCTTAGTGAAAATCGTGCTGGTGAAAAGATCTTCAAAGTTATAGGCGTGTAGTAACGCCGTGCGCATGCGTAACCAACTTTCATATAGTCGAAAAGCTCGCATCTTGTGAAATATTCGAAGTCATCTCCCACCCCACTCGGAAAAGATTTTACCCCCAAATTTCTTTATAACCTTAATGTATGTCGTCTATATAAAATTTCATCAAGAAACAACTTATTTTCCTGAAATAGCAGCTAAATCTCGCAAAGATCATAGACATCTCTCTACCATAGCAAAAAAAAAAAAAATTTAAAAATAGCAGTTAATGCTAGCACAGACCATAAATATCTCCCCTCCATAGCTAGAAATAGCAGCCAAAGATACCACAGATCATAAATATCTTACCTCCATAGCTAGAAATAGCAGACAAAGCTACCACAGATCATAGACATCTCTCTTCTAAAGCTAGAAATAGCAGACAACTCTCGCACACATCAAACGTATCCCTCATCCAAACAAGACAAGGAACATACAAAGAATCGGCACCACAAAAACCGAAAGTCTACTGGATTAAAAGATTAAATGTTTTCATCGTTTAATACTTACCGAAATGTTTTATAAAGGAAAGACTTCTCACGGAGTGTGTGTATTATATGTATTAAACGCACTAAAAGTGCGTATGCGTGTGGAAATTGAGAAATATATGAAAAGTGATTGTGGATGTTAATTAAGAGATATTCTTGGAGAAAGAGACTTCCCTGGAAGTAGAACTACTGCGCATGCGTGTCGATTACTTGAAATATATATAGGGGAGATAACTCTCATTTTCCCTACCTTCAGTAAAAATGTTACAGGAACCACCAACGCCATTTTACCGAATGTTAATATTTTTCTTTCAAACACAGAGGGACAATACAAAATGGAACGCAGGGTCTAGGTAAGCGAATGGTATTTACACAAAGAATACCATTCGCTTACCCAGACCCCGCATTTCATCTTGTATTCTCCCTCTCTGTTTGACCCTCGTAGTCGAAATAAATATACTAACTTTCAGTAAAATGTCATTGGTGGTTTCTCTATCTACGTTCCCTGCTTAACTTGCGTCTGTTTCCCCGTAGCGTCTCTAAGTTTGCATTGTCGAGTTCCGTTGAGTCAGAGAACAGAAGCTTCAATTTAATTCTGTTTTAAACGCCATACGTGGTTGGTGAAAGACGTAACGCTGCACTTTTCTAGGATCTGCAATTATTTGATTACAGCTTACAATCGTCTTCCATTAATCCAACGTAATTCCTTGCGTCTGTGCTGCTGGTTATATCCCTACTATTGCTTCGTAGACATTGGCTTTGTACTGCTATCGACCTCTCTACAAGGCATTGTTCACTCCTACATGAGCATTGGAAGGAGTGTATACGAAAATCTTTTTTTTTTTTTTTTGTTAGCATTAAGGGCACACATGAATAAGAGACTTAAGTCTAGACCTATAGTGTTGCCAACAATACTTATCAATTAATCTAAGGAAGATCCATCTCAACGACGTTTTGCCATTGACTGAGAAGGGTGAAGCAACGCAAAGGACTTTGTGTGCTAAGTCCAAACATAAAGGAGATACAGTCTTTAAACGCACTGGCTGCCAAAGCTTCATTCGAAAAGTGGTCTGCAGTGATAAATATGGCTTTCTTCAAGGACGGGTTCGATGTCCTCTTCGTGACACCCTCCACCAGGTTGTTAAACACAGCAGGAAGGAAGAATGAGACTGCATTACTGTACGACACCTTTTGATTTGGTTTCCAGTAGGGCCTGTATCAACTAGTCTCCAAATCTAAAGAGTTAAAGACGGTAAGATTGATCTCTATTGTTATCTTAAAACTAATGGGTTAACTCCAGAAGCATATCAAAGGTGTAACGAGCACCTTTCGGGGTGGCAAAAGCCCCATCTGTGCATAGATGTGAACAAGAGATCACTCAACACATTAACAAAATGCTTCCTATCAGTTCAATTTGGCCATAATGAATAAAGACTATAAGGACTCTGATTAATTGTTACTTGTTTATATTTCATTACGTGGAGGCGCAATGGCCCAGTGGTTAGGGCAGCGGACTCGCGGTTTCAATTCCCAGACCGGACGTTGTGAGTGTTTATTGAGCGAAAACACCTGAAGCCCCACGAGGCTCCGGCAGGGGATGGTGGCGAACCCTGTTGTACTCTTTTGCCCCAACTGTCTCTCACTCTTACTTCCTGTTTCTGTTGTGCCTGTAATTCAAAGGGTCAGCCTTGTCACACTGTGTCACGCTGAATATCCCCGAGAACTACGTTAAAGGTACAAGTGTGTGTGGAGTACTCAGCCACTTGCACGTTATTTTACGAGCAGGCCGTTCCGTTGATCGGATCAACAGCAACCCACGACGTCGTAAGCGACGGAGTTCCAACAAAATTTCACTACATTCTCTGAAGCAGTCAATGCTTCTCTTCCAAATATATTTTTCACTGCAACATCGAGAAAGCTACAGAATGGTGAATCAAGAGTTATTTCTGGGGACAAAAACAAACATCAACTGCTTTCAGGAAAAAAAGGGAAATATGGAGGAGTGTGTTTATAGATTTTATTAATTATGTCTCCACCAAAATATAACAATATTGGTGAGAACAAAGACTTGGAATTAATATTCCTGCAAGACAAAGTCAAAATTTGGAACCAATTACTTTTAATGAAAAATATCACAGTAGTAAGCTGTGTCGAAAATGTAAGTCTATTTGTAGTGGAATAAAACTAAGTTTTGGGAGGTTGTTGTTATACTATCTCATATCTCCCTTAGTGTGTGAATACATTTGCAATTATAGATAGGTGTTTATATTTTTGTTTCAGGAATCTTAGCAGTAAACCATATCCCTGCATATAAGTGACACTTTTCAGACAATAACCTATCACAGAATCTCCACAGAAATAGCTTCTCTCCTCAACAAATACGCTGGGTGAATGGGCAGCAACTTACCAAGAGTGCAGAAAATTATAAGGCATGAGTTACGTGGGGGACACAAAGCTATACTTATGCCTCATGTCCTTCCAATGTGATCTTTTCTCTTTTGTACTGGAGGTCATTGTTGATGTACATATTTGACAACTTTACTGTATTCTTGTGCAAGAAAAAGCCACAAGTAATGTTTGGGGAAATGATATTCAGCCAAGAACCATGTGTAGGATCTCCTAGAGGAGTTTCAGTATAGTGGTCCCCACATCATGGAAACTGAAAAGCACATGAAAGTGGTTGAAAGATTAAATAAAGACTAAATGAAATTTTTCGAAATAACTTATTTTCAGTCAGGATCTCCATTACATGAAACACAGGAATATGAAAAAAGAAAAAGAAGTTGAAAACATACAAATCTGCACTCTTACTTTTGTATCCAGTTAAAGCATCACTTACAGTGAATGATGTCCCATATGTACCACACTGATGTAGCTTCTATTCTGAATGAATATAATTGTGTCTAGTTATGTCAGAATCTTGAGAAAATGATTTACATCAGATATCACAGTGATATGGCTTCTCACCTGTATGAATACGTTTGTGTCTACTTAATTGAGTATTATGAGAGAACACTTTACCACAGATATCAGTGATATGGCTTCTCTCCTGTATGAATACGTTTGTGTGTACTTAAATGACTATTTTGAGAGAACACTTTACCACATATATCACAATGATAAGGCAGCTCTCCTGTATGAATACGTTTGTGTTTGGTTAGGCTACCACTGGAAGTGAAAGATTTACCACATATATCACAGTGATATGGCTTCTCTCCTGTATGGATACGTTTGTGTGTACTTAAATGACTATTTTGAGAAAAAACTTTACCACAGATATCACAGTGATATGGCTTCTCTCCTGTGTGAATACGTTTGTGTGCAGTTAAGTAACTATTTTGAGAGAATGATTTACCACAGATACCACAATGAAAAGGCTTCTCTCCTGTATGAACACGTTTGTGTATACTTAAAGTTCTATTTTGAGAGAATACTTTTCCACAAATACCACAGTGATATGGCTTCTCTCCTGTATGAATACGTTTGTGTTTTGTTAAGTCATAATTTTGAGAGAATGATTTACCACAGATTTCACAATGATAAGGCATCTCTCCTGTATGAATACGTTTGTGTCTAGTTAGGTTACCACTGGAAGTAAAATATTTACTACAGATATCACAATGATATGGCTCCTCCCCTGTATGTGTACGTTTGTGTATTGTTAAGTCATAACTTTGCAAGAATGACTCACCACAGATATCACAGTGATATGGCTTCTCTCCTGTATGAACACATTTGTGTATATTTAAGTAACGATTTTGAGAGAATGATTTACCACAGATACCACAGTGATATGGCTTCTCTCCCGTATGCGTACGTTTGTGTGTAGTTAGGTGACTACTTTGAAAGAACACTTTACCACAGATATCACAATGATAAGGCATCTCTCCTGTATGAATACGTTTGTGTGTAGTTAGGTTACCACTGGAAGTTAAAGATTTACCACAGATATCACAGTGATATGGTTTCTGTCCTGTATGAACACGTTTGTGTTTACTTAAATTACCATTCTGAGAGAAAACTTTACCACAGATATCACAATGATATGGCATCTCTCCTGTATGAATACGTTTGTGTTTGGTTAGGTTACCACTGGAAGTAAAAGATTTACCACAGATATCACAGTGATATTGTTTCTCTCCCGTATGAGTGCGTTTGTGTTTTGTTAAGTTATTATTTTGAGAGAATGACTTACCACAGATATCACATCGACTTGGCTTCTCTCCTGTATGAATACGTTTGTGTCTACTTAAATGACTATTTTGAGAGAACACTTTACCACAGATATCACAATGATATGGCTTCTCTCCTGTATGAATACGTTTGTGTTTACTTAAATGACTATTTCGAGAGAAGACTTTACCACAGATATTACAATGATATGGCATCTCTCCTGTGTGAATTCGTTTGTGTCTAGTTAGGTTACCACTGGAAGTAAAAGATTTACCACAGATATCACATCGATATGGCTTTACACCTGTATGAATATATTTGTGTGCAGTTAAGTTACTATTTTGAGAGAATGATTTACCACAGATATCACAGCAATATGGCTTTTCACTTATATGAATACATTTGTGTCTACTTATGTCAGCACTGCAGGTGAAAGATTTACCACAGATATCACAGTGATATTGTTTCTCTCCCATATGAGTTTGTTTCTGAACAATTAGATTACTTTTTTGAGAATGAGAATTTTTATGGACATCACAGTCACATGACAAATTGTGTCTGTCTTTTATAATGTCTTCAAGGGAAATCAGTTCTTTAAGTTTCTCTTTCTTCTCCATTATTGTTCTTCCCAAATTTCAATGTATATATATTTTTACTTGCTTCTCTTCTTATAGTTTACTCTTACAAATATTTCCACTGCTGTAATTTCATCCACTGTTACCTTTCTCTAACAATACTTAGGTTAATTTATCCAAGTGTAATCAATGCACAAACTATTCTTCTTGATATTCCAGTGAGTGATGTTTCAAAATTTTGCATATAATCTCAGGCGAGAGCAAATATTTCATAGGAATTCTTCCACAGATTTAGAGAAACAGTGTTATAAATCTGTTTCTGTACAAGATATTTCTTTAGTCACTGAGAATGTATCTTCTGTTAATCCAATGTCATTTGATATTCTGAAACAATAAAGAAATAACAATGTTAGACACAGAGACTACTTGAACAGTGAAAACAGGACAACATTTCTGTAGAGATAAACTTCAGACCTAAACAATTGATTTTGTCATTTTAATAACATTTAGATCACAGAATCTTGTGCAAATAAATAAAATGCGCTGACCTCCTAGTATGCTGCAAACCCCTTACTTTTGTTCAGAAAAAAAAAGCAGAAGTGGGGAAACTAGACCCCATCACCCTATCCTGGAATCATTGAAAATTCTTTTTTTTTTTTATTGAATGAATTCTGGTAACTTCCTAATGTGCCACAAAACCCGTTGGTGTCTAGTAAACAGAGTGGGGTGGGTTAGAATGGAACCCTCGGAAATTTCACCCACCCCCAACATATATATATACATATATCATAGCATGTATGCATACGTAAACAGGTAAAAATTCAACAACAATGTATTACTTACCTCTTTACTGTCAAATAAATGGAATAATTCTTAACAAAATACACTTATTTTTCTCGACTAAATATTTTCAGCTTTATACCAGCATTTTAAGAAAAGCCAAAGAAATCTTTGGGGCCAAATTAATTTTTGTGAGAGTGGGGAGAGAAAATAAAAGTTGTCTCTCTACAAAGAGTCGATAGAAAATAAATAAATCTATGTGTGTGAGGTGGGGAAGAGAGTGAGAGTAAAAGTTACATATTTACCGCTGAACTTTTTCAAAACTAAAATGTTTTTTTCAATGTACCGAAAACATTGTTTTTTCATCTCCAATTTTCTATAAAAACTCCAAATTGACTGAACCTGCAAACGTCAATATGCTAAAAATAACAGCCAACTGCCTGGAGAATTTTTGTGTTTGTGTGTACAAGCACAACAATTTCAATGACATACGAATTTTCTTAGTGAAAATCGTGCTGGTGAAAAGATCTTCAAAGTTATAGGCGTGTAGTAACGCCGTGCGCATGCGTAACCAACTTTCATATAGTCGAAAAGCTCGCATCTTGTGAAATATTCGAAGTCATCTCCCACCCCACTCGGAAAAGATTTTACCCCCAAATTTCTTTATAACCTTAATGTATGTCGTCTATATAAAATTTCATCAAGAAACAACTTATTTTCCTGAAATAGCAGCTAAATCTCGCAAAGATCATAGACATCTCTCTACCATAGCAAAAAAAAAAAAAAATTTAAAAATAGCAGTTAATGCTAGCACAGACCATAAATATCTCCCCTCCATAGCTAGAAATAGCAGCCAAAGATACCACAGATCATAAATATCTTACCTCCATAGCTAGAAATAGCAGACAAAGCTACCACAGATCATAGACATCTCTCTTCTAAAGCTAGAAATAGCAGACAACTCTCGCACACATCAAACGTATCCCTCATCCAAACAAGACAAGGAACATACAAAGAATCGGCACCACAAAAACCGAAAGTCTACTGGATTAAAAGATTAAATGTTTTCATCGTTTAATACTTACCGAAATGTTTTATAAAGGAAAGACTTCTCACGGAGTGTGTGTATTATATGTATTAAACGCACTAAAAGTGCGTATGCGTGTGGAAATTGAGAAATATATGAAAAGTGATTGTGGATGTTAATTAAGAGATATTCTTGGAGAAAGAGACTTCCCTGGAAGTAGAACTACTGCGCATGCGTGTCGATTACTTGAAATATATATAGGGGAGATAACTCTCATTTTCCCTACCTTCAGTAAAAATGTTACAGGAACCACCAACGCCATTTTACCGAATGTTAATATTTTTCTTTCAAACACAGAGGGACAATACAAAATGGAACGCAGGGTCTGAAAGGTGATACTTAGGGAGGGGTACAAATCGGTGGTCAAGCGATGTTGGGGGGACAAACACAGACACACAAAAATCATCATCATCCTTTAACGTCAGCTTTCCATGCTAGCATGGGTTGGACGATTTGATTGAGGATTGGTGAAACCAGATTGCTATACCAGGCTCCAATCTGATTTGGCAGAGTTTCTACAGCTGGATGCCCTTCCTAACGCCAACCACTCACAGAGTGTATTGGGTGCTATTACGTGTCACCTGCACGAAGGCCAGTCAGGTGGTACTGGCAATGGCCACACTCAAAATGGTGTATTTTATGTGCCACCCGCACAAGAGCCGATCCAGGGGCACTGACAACGATCTCTATGAAGGCCAGTCAGACGGTACTGGCAACGGTCACGCTCAAAATGGTGTATTTTATGTGCCACCCGCACAAGAGCCGATCCAGAGGCACTGGCAACGATCTCTATGAAGGCCAGTCAGACGATACTGGCAACAGCCACGATCAAAATGGTGTATTTTATGTGCCATCCGCACAAGAGTCAGTCCAGGGGCACTGGCAATGATCTCACTGAAAGGTCCTTACATATGCTGCGGGTACAAGTGCCAGAAAAGCGACACTGGGCACAGGTGCCATCACGATTTCGCTTGCCCATTTTCCTGAAAGTTATGAGGGAACAAATTGGAATCATATGAATTTTCCGAAACTCCTTTCTCCAACCCCTTGGAAAGATTCATTGCAACAAATCCGTGTATCCTTTGAATCCAGAGCATTTAAGCGGGATTTGTTGAAAAGGTCTTTAAAATGTATCTATTTTTCTGGAAGTTATGAGGCGACAAAGTCGGGAGGAGGGGTACATATCTGTAATTATGCCACTTTCTCAACATTTCAGTGTTAGGAGTTTGTTTGAGAATATTTCTCGAACTAAAACACACAACAAACTAACAGGGCAACGATGGAGATTGTAGGAGGGAGTTTTCACAGACAGAAATAGCAGCCAAATCTCACAGAGATCATACACATCTCTCCTCCGTAGTTAGAAATAGCAGCCAAAGCTACCACAGATCATAGACATCTCCCTTCCGTAGCTAGAAATAGCAGCCAAAGCTACCACAGATCATAGACATCTCCCTTCCGTAGCTAGAAATAGCAGCCAAAGCTACCACAGATCATAGACATCTCCCTTCCGTAGCTAGAAATAGCAGACAAATCTCGCACACATCAAATGTATTTCTCATCCAAAAAAGACAAGGAACATACAAATAAAAGGCACCACAAGAACCGAAAGTCTGCAGGATTAAAAGATTAAATATTTTCATCGTTTAATACTTACGGAAATGGTTTATAAAGGACAGACTTAGGCACTATCACGCTATTAGATGTCAGAAGTGAAAGTAGTCGCTGTCTGTCTGCCTGTCTGCCTGCATGCCTGTTGCTGGTCTGTCAGCCTGCTTGCCTGTCTGCCTGCTTGCGTGCTGAGCTATCTGTCTGTCTGTCTGTCTGTCTGCTGGTTTGAGTTGATACTTTGGCTTACTTACTTACTGATATCTATCTACTATGTATCTATCTATCAATTATTAGAAAACACAAATTTAATATAAAAACATTTTCCTGAAATTGCAAATTATTTAAAATATAAAAATATAATTTTCAACAGAGAGAATTTATCAAAATAGAAAACAAATGAAGTTTGAAGTTAAGTTTAAAAATAAATGTGATACTTATGCTCCGTAGATACTTATACTCTGTAATGTTTCAAACGCATGGATATAGGTGTCGAATTTGTTCCAATAACTTCTGGAAGATCTCGTCCTTCAATTCGTAACGCCACATGAATTCTATTAGATGTGTTTGCAGTAAATTCCGGGTTGTCCCATTTTCTCTTTTGTTCTGGTTCTTGGCATGTTTCCATAGGCATTCGATGTGATTTGTTGTGGCAAATGTAACCGGATCAACAAAATTTATTGAATGGTTCACGGTTAAATGTCTATATCCTAGCGTGTTTAGTGTATTATATGAACGCCAGAGGTCAGAAATTATTGTTGTTCCTGGTAAAATCCGCTCTTGTATAATTTCTAAAAGGGTATCAGATGATCGATCTTCTACCGCAACTAAAAAACATCTTCTCGTATCTCTTTCTAACGCACTAAACACCCACTGCGTTTTAACCCGATGGCCAACATTATATTTTCTTCTAACAAACGCACTTTCATCTATCTCCACTATTCGGTTTGGTCCGCCTAACTTAATATTTTGCGCAATATAATACTCTGCACATACATCACGGCAGTAATTCCTCCAATCTGTTACAGCTACATTTGCTATACGACATTCCTGGCCTAAATTCTTAGCTAAATCTCCCTTAGCCCAATAATATAATATATCTATAATCTGCTCGCTTTTCAGTTTGCTATTATCTAGAAATTTCCCTTTCTAATGGAAATCAGTTTTCTACAAGGCCTTCCACATGACCATATCATGCCATCGGACAAATTGTTTTTGGCCACTTCCCTCATGCTAGCTCCACAAGAGGGACATATTTTTTCAGTATTTAACAATCCGTATGTCTTGAGCCAGTGAATACTAGCTGCTGTTGTTGCGGTGGCGATGGCAATGTCGCGGTGATTAATTCCATTTGCACTGGGATATGTAGAAGTCATCGTGAAAAACCTGCAACTAATTTGTTCTCGTGTAGATTTCAATTTGAATTACGCGCGCTTTTGGGTGGGTATGATGGGTATATGTGATTTATTTTTAAAAACAATAATGAATAATGCAAAAATACATTTATTCATAAAGTTTAAACTGAACATGGAATGAAATATATTTATTTATAAACTTTAAACTGAACTTCATTTGTTTAAATTCTCGTCCACCTTACCTTCGCTTGTTTAAATTCTACGGAATTCTACAAGAATTACCCATCATACCCACCAACGAACACCCAAAAGCGCGCGTAATTCAAATTGAAATCTACACGAGAACAAATTAGTTGCAGGTTTTTCACGATGACTTCTACATATCCCAGTGCAAATGGAATTAATCACCGCGACATTGCCATCGCCACCGCAACAACAGCAGCTAGTATTCACTGGCTCAAGACATACGGATTGTTAAATACTGAAAAAATATGTCCCTCTTGTGGAGCTAGCATGAGGGAAGTGGCCAAAAACAATTTGTCCGATGGCATGATATGGTCATGTGGAAGGCCTTGTAGAAAACTGATTTCCATTAGAAAGGGAAATTTCTAGATAATAGCAAACTGAAAAGCGAGCAGATTATAGATATATTATATTATTGGGCTAAGGGAGATTTAGCTAAGAATTTAGGCCAGGAATGTCGTATAGCAAATGTAGCTGTAACAGATTGGAGGAATTACTGCCGTGATGTATGTGCAGAGTATTATATTGCGCAAAATATTAAGTTAGGCGGACCAAACCGAATAGTGGAGATAGATGAAAGTGCGTTTGTTAGAAGAAAATATAATGTTGGCCATCGGGTTAAAACGCAGTGGGTGTTTGGTGCGTTAGAAAGAGATACGAGAAGATGTTTTTTAGTTGCGGTAGAAGATCGATCATCTGATACCCTTTTAGAAATTATACAAGAGCGGATTTTACCAGGAACAACAATAATTTCTGACCTCTGGCGTTCATATAATACACTAAACACGCTAGGATATAGACATTTAACCGTGAACCATTCAATAAATTTTGTTGATCCGGTTACATTTGCCACAACAAATCACATCGAATGCCTATGAAAACATGCCAAGAACCAGAACAAAAGAGAAAATGGGACAACCCGGAATTTACTGCAAACACATCTAATAGAATTCATGTGGCGTTACGAATTCAAGGATGAGATCTTCCAGAAGTTATTGGAACAAATTCGACACCTATATCCATGCGTTTGAAACATTACAGAGTATAAGTATCTACGGAGCATAAGTATCACATTTATTTTGAAACTTAACTTCAAACTTCATTTGTTTTCTATTTTGATAAATTCTCTCTGTTGAAAATTATATTTTTATATTTTAAATAATTTGCAATTTCAGGAAAATGTTTTTATATTAAATTTGTGTTTTCTAATAATTGATAGATAGATACATAGTAGATAGATATCAGTAAGTAAGTAAGCCAAAGTATCAACTCAAACCAGCAGACAGACAGACAGACAGACAGATAGCTCAGCACGCAAGCAGGCAGACAGGCCAGCAGCAGGCAAGCAGGCAGACAGGCCAGCAGCAGGCATGCAGGCAGACAGGCAAGCAGGCTGACAGACAGCGACTACTTTCACTTCTGACATCTAATAGCGTGATAGTGCCCAGACTTATTATAAAGTGTGTGTATTATATGCATTAAACGCACTAAAAGTGTGTGTGGAAGTTGAGAAGTATACCAAAAGTGATTGCGGAGGTTAATTGACAGAAACACGTGCGCGATAGAAAATCTCTTACGTGAAAATGAATACGGAAGTACAACTAATGCGCATGCGTGTTGATTACCTCAAACATATAGGGGAACTAACTCTCAGTAAAATGGCCTAGGTGATTTCTGTACCTATGTTCCCTGCTTAATTTGAGTCCGTTTCTCCATAGCGACTGTAAGTTTGCATAGTCTGTTTCGGTTGAGGTATGTTACAGGAGCTTCCATTTTATTCTGTATGGCTTTCACTCCTTCAAACGCCTTATGTACTTCGTCAAACACGTAACGTTGCACTTCTTTAGTATCTGCAATGATTTAATTACGGCTTACAATTAGTTTCCCATTAATCCAACATAATTCCGTGCATGAGTCCTTGTGTCTGTGCTGCTGGTGATATCCCTACAATCCCTTCGGAGACAGCGGCCTTGGACTTGTATCGACCCCTGTACAAGGCATTGTTCACTCCTACATGAGCATCGTGTGTCTGAACATGCAGGGAGTGTGAATATAAAGATTTTTTTTGTTTTTTTCACACTTACAAACATGAATGAGATCCTTAACTCCAGACCTATAGGGTTGCCAACAATACTTACAAATTAATCTAACGAAGATCCATCTCAACGATGTTTTGGCAAAGAATGAGAAGGCTGGAGCAAAGCAACGGACTTAGTGTAGTAGGTCGGAACATAAAGGAGAAACACACCTTAAACATTCTGGCTGCCAAAACTCCATTCGAAAAGGGGGCGGTTTGCAGTAACAAATGTAGCTTTATTTAAGGACGGTTTCGATATCCTCTTCGCGACACCCTTCATCAGGTTGTTAAACATAACTGGATAGCAGAATGAGACTGCATTACTATACGACATCTTTTGATTTGGTTTCCAGTTGGGCCTGTATGAAATAGTCCCCAAATCTAAAGATGTAAACACGGTAAGATTGGTCTCTATTGTAATCTTAAAACTAATGGAGTTACACCAGAGGATTAACACCGTTTTAAGGCTAATAAAGCTGTACCAATTAGCACCTGTAGACGTGGCTAAAGCCTCGCCTGTGCATAGATGTGGACAAGAGGGCATTCAACACATCAACAAAATGGCTCATGTCAGTTCAATTTGCCCATAATGAATAAAGACTATAAGGACCCTGACTGATTGTTACTTGTCTATATTTCACTACATTCTCTGAAGCAGTTAATGCTTCTCTTCCAAATATATCTTTCACTGCAACGTTGAGAAAACTACAGAATGGTGAATCAAAGTTATTTCTGGGGACAAAAACAAATATCAACTGCTTTCAGGCAAAAAAGAAATATAGATGAATGTGTTTATAGACTTTATTTATTATGCTTCTACCAAAATATAACAATAGCTTTGAGATCAATATTCCTGCAAGATAAAGTAAAAATTTGGAAATAATTACTTTTATTGAAAAATATCACAGTAGTAAGTTGTGTGAAAAATGTAGATGCATTTGAGGACAAATAAAGCTAAGTTCTGGGAGGTTGTTATCAAACTGTCTGATATCTCCTTTAGTGTGTGGTGTTTATATTTTTGATCCAGGAATCTTAGCAGTAAACCATATCCCTGTGTCTAAGTGTCACTTTCCAGAGAATGAATTATCACAGACATCACATTTAAATAGCTTCTATCCTCAATGAATAATTTTTTGAGTGTTGAGGCCACCCTTTTGAGAAAATTTCTTTCCATACATATCACAGTCATAGGACAATTTCTTTTCTCTTTTATCGCGTCATTAGTTCATTAAGCTTCACACTTTTCTCCAGTATTTTTTTTTTCTCAATTAACAAAAGTTGTAAATACTTTTCTTGTGTTTGTTTTCACAGCATATTCCTATCAAATATTTCTACTGCTTTATTTCTATCCAGTGATTTCATAAGTGAATTTATCAAAGTTCCTTTAGTATTGCAGGTCATCGTTGATGTACCTATTCAACAACTTCACTGTATTCTTTTGCAAGGAAAAGCCACATGTTTGGGGAAATGATATTCACAAAAGAACCATGGTTAGGGTTTCCTAGAGAAGGACATTCAGTACAGCTGCCCCCACATCGTGGGAAATGACAAAGGGACCGAATTGGGTGTTTTGGCTGAAAAATTAAATAAAAACAAAACAGAAGTTTTGGAAATAAATTATTTTCAGTCAGGATTTCCATTGCATGAAACACAGGAATATTAAAAAGAAAAAAAAAAAGGGTGAAAACATACAAAACTGCTCTTTTCTTTTTGCTCTTGTATGAATCCATTTGTGTCTAGTTAAAGCATCACTTACAGTGAATGATTCCCACATGCACCACACTCATGTAGCTTCTATTCTGAATGAATATAGTTGTGTCTAGTTAAGTCAGAACGTTGAGAGAATGATTTACTACAGATATCACAGTGATATGTCTTCTCTCCTGTATGTGTACGTTTGTGTCTAGTTTGGTCATTAGTTTGAGGAGAATAATTTACCACAGATATCACAGTGATATGTCTTTTCACCTGTATGAATACATTTGTGTTTTGTTAAGTCATTATTTCCAGAGAATGTGTAGTTTTGTTCTTTGTTAAATCATTATTTTGATGGAATTATTTACCACTGATATCACAGTGATCAGACTTCTCTCTTGTATGAATAGATTTGTGTGTACTGAAATCACTATTTTCAGAGAACACTTTACCACAGATATCACAATGATAAGGCATCTCTCCTGTATGGATACGTTTGTGACTACTTACAGAACTACTCTGAGTGAAAGATTTGCCACAGATATGACAGTGATATGGCTTTTCACCTGTATGAGTGTATTTGTGGCTTCTTAAGCAACTACTATGAGAGAAAGATTTACCACAGATATCACAGTGATGTGGCTTCTCTCCCGTATGAATACGTTTGTGTGTAGTTAGGTTACCACAGGTAGTAAAAGATTTACCACAGATATCACAGTGATATGGCTTCTGTCCTGTATGAACACGTTTGTGTCTAGTTAGCTGACTATTTTCATAGAACACTTTACCACAGATATCACAATGATAAGGCATCTCTCCTGTATGAATATGTTTGTGTTTAGTTAGGTTACCACTGGACACAAAAGATTTACCACAGCTATCACAGTTATATGGCATTTCATTTGTATGAATACGTTTGTGTGTAGTTAAGTTAATATTTTGAGAGAATGATTTATCACAGATGTCACAGTGGTATGGCTTCTCTCCTGTATGAATACGTTTGTGTTTACTTAAATGACTATTTTGAGAAAAAACTTTACCACAGATATTACAGTGATATGGCTTCTCTCCCGTATGTGTACGTTTGTGTGCAGTTAAGTAACGATTTTGAGAGAATGATTTACCACAGATACCACAATGAAAAGGCATCTCTCCTGTATGAATACGTTTGTGTGTACTTAAGCTATTATTTTGAGAGAACATTTTACCACAGATATCACAGTGATATGGCATCTCTCCTGTATGAATACGTTTGTGTTTGGTTAGGTTACCACTGGAAGTAAAAGATTTACCACAGATATCACATCGATATGGCTTTACACCTGTATGAATATATTTGTGTGCAGTTAACTTACTATTTTGAGAGAATGATTTACCACAGATATCACAGCAATATGCCTTTTCACTTTTATGAATACATTTGTGTCTAGTTATGTCAGCACTGTAAGTAAAAGATTTACCACAGATATCGCAGTGACATTGTTTCTCTCCCATATGAGTATGTTTGTGAATAATTGGGTTGCTTTTATGAGAATGAGATTTCTCACAGACATCACAGTCACATGACAAATTTTGTCTCTCTTTTATAATGTCTTCATGGGAAATCAGTTCTTTAAGTTTCTCACTCTTCTCCATTATTCTTCTTCTCAAATTGCAATGTCCTGCTTTTCTTCTTAAAGTTTCCTCCTATAAATGCTTCCACTCTTGTAACTCTATCCACTGTTACCTTTCTCTAGCAATACTTATGTAAGTTTATCCATGTTTCATCAATGCACTATCTCATCTTCTTGACATTGCAGTCAGTGATGTTCAGAAGTTTTGCTAATAATCTCAGGAATTCTATAACAGATTTAGAGAAACAATGTTATATAATTGTTTTGTATAAGATTTTCCTTTAGCTACTGAGAATGTATCTTCTGTTAAGCCAATGTTATTTGATATTCTGAAACAATAAAGAAATAACAGTGTAAGACATAAAAGCTACTTAAAAAACAATACAGATTCAACAGTTAAAAAAGGACAATATTTTGGTAGAGATATACTCTAGATATAAATATTTACCTGAACAACTGAACTTATCAATTTATTAACCTTTACATCACAGAATCTCACATGAACTTTACATATTTCTAGCCATTCTTTAAATCAAACTACAGAATTGTGGACAATAACATTATTTTCCTTGCTGAAATATAACCCAACATGTTAAAGGTTCTACCAGCCGGCCACCTTGGACATGGAGAAATATTATGTTGCTTGATAGCTAGTGAGCTTTCGAGACAAGAATGGCATTTCGTCATAAAATTTCTACCTCTATGAAATTTGTTTGACCCAAGCAAGCATTCAAAATTTACTTTTCATATAACATGATATTCTGTTTATGGAGTGGTTTTTCCCATCACTGACCTCTGTTGGAGAAATGTCATCATCCTCCTTTAACTGTCCACCTTTTAATGCCTGCATGGCTCAGACCCTCACCTATTCCTTAATATTAATATTCCCATGCTTACTAGAAAGACTGGAAACGAAGGACACTGTTTGTATTATAGTGCATTCATGTACAACTGTAACATGATGCGAATGTGAGGACACAAAACACACATATATATATATACTCTTTTACTTGTTTCACTCATTGCACTGCGGCCATGCTGGAGCACCGCCTTTAGTCGAGCAAAGCGACCCCAGGACATATTCTTTGTAAGCCTAGTACTTATTCTATCGGTCTGTCTTGCCGAACCGCTATGTGACGGGGACGTAAAAACACCAGCATCGGTGGACAAGCGATGTTGGGGGGACAAACACAGACACACAAACATATACATATATACGACGGGCTTCTTTCAGTTTCCGTCTACCAAATTGACACACAATTCTTTGGTCAACCCGAGGTCACTTGTTCAATGTGCCATGCAGTAGGACTGAACCCAGAACCATGTATGTATGTATTTAATGAGCCTCCTTAAGTTTCCATTGACTGAATCAGCTCACAAGATATTAATCTTTATAATCTTAATCTGTGCCATTTGAAACGTATTCCTATAAATTTTCTTAAATATACCCATTTTCCTGAAAGTTATGAGGGAACAAATTGGAATCATATGAATTTTCCGAAACTCCTTTCTCCAACCCCTTGGAAAGATTCATTGCAACAAATCCGTGTATCCTTTGAATCCAGAGCATTTAAGCGGGATTTCTTGAAAAGGTCTTTAAAATGTATCTATTTTCCTGGAAGTTATGAGGCGACAAAGTCGGGAGGAGGGGTACATATCTGTAATTATGCCACTTTCTCAACATTTCAGTGTTAGGAGTTTGTTTGAGAATATTTCTCGAACTAAAACACACAACAAACTAACAGGGCAACGATGGAGATTGTAGGAGGGAGTTTTCACAGACAGAAATAGCAGCCAAATCTCACAGAGATCATACACATCTCTCCTCCGTAGTTAGAAATAGCAGCCAAAGCTACCACAGATCATAGACATCTCCCTTCCGTAGCTAGAAATAGCAGCCAAAGCTACCACAGATCATAGACATCACCCTTCCGTAGCTAGAAATAGCAGCCATATATCACACAGATCATAGACATCTCTCTTCCGTAGCTAGAAATAGCAGACAAATCTCGCACACATCAAATGTATTTCTCATCCAAAAAAGACAAGGAACATACAAATAATCGGCACCACAGGAACCGAAAGTCTGCAGGATTAAAAGATTAAGTATTTTCATCGTTTAATACTTACGGAAATGGTTTATAAAGGACAGACTTATTATAAAGTGTGTGTATTATATGCATTAAACGCACTAAAAGTGTGTGTGGAAGTTGAGAAGTATACCAAAAGTGATTGCGGAGGTTAATTGACAGAAACACGTGCGCGATAGAAAATCTCTTACGTGAAAATGAATACGGAAGTACAACTAATGCGCATGCGTGTTGATTACCTCAAACATATAGGGGAACTAACTCTCAGTAAAATGGCCTAGGTGATTTCTGTACCTATGTTCCCTGCTTAATTTGAGTCCGTTTCTCCATAGAGACTGTAAGTTTGCATAGTCTGTTTCGGTTGAGGTATGTTACAGGAGCTTCCATTTTATTCTGTATGGCTTTCACTCCTTCAAACGCCTTATGTACTTCGTCAAACACGTAACGTTGCACTTCTTTAGTATCTGCAATGATTTAATTACGGCTTACAATTAGTTTCCCATTAATCCAACATAATTCCGTGCATGTGTCCTTGTGTCTGTGCTGCTGGTGATATCCCTACAATCCCTTCGGAGACAGCGGCCTTGGACTTGTATCGACCCCTGTACAAGGCATTGTTCACTCCTACATGAGCATCGTGTGTCTGAACATGCAGGGAGTGTGAATATAAAGATTTTTTTTGTTTTTTTCACACTTACAAACATGAATGAGATCCTTAACTCCAGACCTATAGGGTTGCCAACAATACTTACAAATTAATCTAACGAAGATCCATCTCAACGATGTTTTGGCAAAGAATGAGAAGGCTGGAGCAAAGCAACGGACTTAGTGTAGTAGGTCGGAACATAAAGGAGAAACACACCTTAAACATTCTGGCTGCCAAAACTCCATTCGAAAAGGGGGCGGTTTGCAGTAACAAATGTAGCTTTATTTAAGGACGGTTTCGATATCCTCTTCGTGACACCCTTCATCAGGTTGTTAAACATAACTGGATAGCAGAATGAGACTGCATTACTATACGACATCTTTTGATTTGGTTTCCAGTTGGGCCTGTATGAAATAGTCCCCAAATCTAAAGATGTAAACACGGTAAGATTGGTCTCTATTGTAATCTTAAAACTAATGGAGCTACACCAGAGGATTAACACCGTTTTAAGGCTAATAAAGCTGTACCAATTAGCACCTGTAGACGTGGCTAAAGCCTCGCCTGTGCATAGATGTGGACAAGAGGGCATTCAACACATCAACAAAATGGCTCATGTCAGTTCAATTTGCCCATAATGAATAAAGACTATAAGTACCCTGACTGATTGTTACTTGTCTATATTTCACTACATTCTCTGAAGCAGTTAATGCTTCTCTTCCAAATATATCTTTCACTGCAACGTTGAGAAAACTACAGAATGGTGAATCAAAGTTATTTCTGGGGACAAAAACAAATATCAACTGCTTTCAGGCAAAAAAGAAATATAGATCAATGTGTTCATAGACTTTATTAATTATGCTTCTACCAGAATACAACAATAGCTTTGAGATCAATATTCCTGCAAGATAAAGTCAAAATTTGGAAATAATTACTTTTATTGAAAAATATCACAGTAGTAAGTTGTGTGAAAAATGTAGATGCATTTGAGGACAAATAAAGCTAAGTTCTGGGAGGTTGTTATCAAACTGTCTGATATCTCCTTTAGTGTGTGAATACATTTGCAATTATAGATAGGTGTTTATATTTTTGATCCAGGAATCTTAGCAGTAAACCATATCCCTGTGTCTAAGTGTCACTTTCCAGAGAATGAATTATCACAGACATCACATTTAAATAGCTTCTATCCTCAATGAATAATTGTTTGAGTGTTGAGGCCACCCTTTTGAGAAAATTTCTTTCCATACATATCACAGTCATAGGACAATTTCTTTTCTCTTTTATCGTGTCATTAGTTCATTAAGCTTCACACTTTTCTCCAGTATTTTTTTTTTCTCAATTAACAAAAGTTGTAAATACTTTTCTTGTGTTTGTTTTCACAGCATATTCCTATCAAATATTTCTACTGCTTTATTTCTATCCAGTGATTTCATAAGTGAATTTATCAAAGTTCCTTTAGTATTGCAGGTCATCGTTGATGTACATATTCAACAACTTCACTGTATTCTTTTGCAAGGAAAAGCCACATGTTTGGGGAAATGATATTCACAAAAGAACCATGGTTAGGGTTTCCTAGAGAAGGACATTCAGTACAGCTGCCCCCACATCGTGGGAAATGACAAAGGGACGGAATTGGGTGTTTTGGCTGAAAAATTAAATAAAAACAAAACAGAAGTTTTGGAAATAAATTATTTTCAGTCAGGATTTCCATTGCATGAAACACAGGAATATTAAAAAGAAAAAAAAAAAGGGTGAAAACATACAAAACTGCTCTTTTCTTTTTGCTCTTGTATGAATCCATTTGTGTCTAGTTAAAGCATCACTTACAGTGAATGATTCCCACATGTACCACACTCATGTAGCTTCTATTCTGAATGAATATAGTTGTGTCTAGTTAAGTCAGAACGTTGAGAGAATGATTTACTACAGATATCACAGTGATATGTCTTCTCTCCTGTATGTGTACGTTTGTGTCTAGTTTGGTCATTAGTTTGAGGAGAATAATTTACCACAGATATCACAGTGATATGTCTTTTCACCTGTATGAATACATTTGTGTTTTGTTAAGTCATTATTTCCAGAGAATGTGTAGTTTTGTTCTTTGTTAAATCATTATTTTGATGGAATTATTTACCACTGATATCACAGTGATCAGACTTCTGTCTTGTATGAATAGATTTGTGTGTACTGAAATCACTATTTTCAGAGAACACTTTACCACAGATATCACAATGATAAGGCATCTCTCCTGTATGGATACGTTTGTGACTACTTACAGAACTACTCTGAGTGAAAGATTTGCCACAGATATCACAGTGATATGGCTTTTCACCTGTATGAGTGTATTTGTGGCTTCTTAAGCAACTACTATGAAAGAATGATCTACCACAGATATCACAGTGATATGGTTTCTCTCCTGTATGAATACGTTTGTGTCTAGTTAGATGACCACTGGAAGTGAAAGATTTACCACTGATATCACAATGATATTACTTCTCTTTTGTATGAATAGATTTGTGTGTACTGAAATCACTTTTTTGAGAGAACACTTTACCACAGATATCACAATGATATGGCTTCTCATGTATGGATACGTTTGTGCCTAGTTACATGACTACTGTGAGTGAAAGATTTACCACAGATATCACAGAGATATGGCTTCTCTCCTGTATGAATACGTTTGTGTCTAATTAAATGACTATTTTGAGAAAAAACTTTACCACAGATATCACAGTTATATGGCTTCTCTCCCGTATGTGTACGTTTGTGTGTACTTAAATTAATATTTAGAGAGAACACTTTACCACATATATCACAATGATAAGGCAGCTCTCCTGTATGAATACGTTTGTGTCTAGTTAGGCTACCACTGCAAGTGAAAGATTTACCACATATATCACAGTGATATGGCTTCTCTCCTGTATGAATACGTTTGTGTGTACTTAAACAACTATTTTGAGAGAACACTTTACCACAGATATCACAGTGATATGGCTTCTCTCCCGTATGTGTACGTTTGTGTTTTGTTAAGTCACTACTTTCAGAGAATGACTTACCACAGTGATATGGCTTCTTTCCTGTATGAATACGTTTGTGTTTACTTAAATTATTATTTAGAGAAAAAACTTTACCACAGATATCACAGTGATATGGCTTCTCTCCCGTATGTGTACGTTTGTGTGCAGTTAAGCTACTACTTTGAGAGAATGATTTACCACAGATATCACAATGATATGGCATCTCTCCGGTATGAATACGTTTGTGTTTGGTTAGGTTACCATTGTAGGTAAAAGATTTACCACAAATACCACAGTGATATGACTTTTCACCTGTATGAATATATTTGTGTGCAGTTAGGCAACTATTGTAAGAGAATGATTTACCACAGATATCACAGTGATATTGTTTCTCTCCCGTATGAGTGCGTTTGTGTTTTGTTAAGTTATTATTTTGAGAGAATGACTTACCACAGATATCACATCGACTTGGCTTCTCTCCTGTATGAATACGTTTGTGTCTACTTAAATGACTATTTTGAGAGAACACTTTACCACAGATATCACAATGATATGGCTTCTCTCCTGTATGAATACGTTTGTGTTTACTTAAATGACTATTTCGAGAGAAGACTTTACCACAGATATTACAATGATATGGCATCTCTCCTGTGTGAATTCGTTTGTGTCTAGTTAGGTTACCACTGGAAGTAAAAGATTTACCACAGATATCACATCGATTTGGCTTTACACCTGTATGAATATATTTGTGTGCAGTTAAGTTACTATTTTGAGAGAATGATTTACCACAGATATCACAGCAATATGCCTTTTCACCTTTATGAATACATTTGTGTCTATTTATGTCAGCACTGCAAGTAAAAGATTTACCACAGATAATACAGCAATATGGTTTCACTCCCTTATCAGTGTGTGTGTGCGTAATTAGGCTACTTTTCTGAGAGAAAGATTTTTGGCAAACATCACAGTCATATGACAAATTTTGTCTGTCTTTTATGTCTTCATGGGAAATCAGTTCTTTAAGTTTCTCTTTCTTCTCCATTATTATTCTTCCCAAATGTTAATGTATATATATTTTTCCTTGGTTTTTTTCTTATAGTTTACTCTTACAAATATTTCTACTGCTGTAATTTCATCCACTGTTACCTTTCTCTAACAATACTTAGGTTAATTTATGCAAGTGTAATCAATGCACAAACTATTCTTCTTGATATTCCAGTGAGTGATGTTTCAAAATTTTGCAAATAATCTCAGGTGAGAGCAAACATTTCATAGGAATTTTTCCACAAATTTAGAGAAACAGTGTTATAAATCTGTTTCTGTACAAAATATTTCTTTAGTCACTGAGAATGTATCTTCTGTTAATCCAACGTCATTTGATATTCTGAAACAATAAAGAAATAACAGTGTAAGACACAGAGGCTACTTGAAGCAGAAACAGGACGTTTCTGGAGAGATAAACTCTAGAAACAAAACATCTGCTGGAACAACTGAACTTATCAATTTATTCACATTTACATCACAGAATCTCACATGAAGCTTACATATTTCTAAACTACAACTACACCTTCACATTGTGTACCATTCTTTAAATTAAACTACACAGTTGTGGACAATAACATTATTTTCCTTCCTGAAATATAACTTTATTGCTCATTGACCCTGAGACAGCTCTGAATGAGTAGATATAAGATTATAGACATTCCGTCCATGAACGTCATGTCTTTCACTCAAGGATCGTGAAACTAGGATTACATCATCCAATGTGGTCTTCAATATTTATTACTGAAAGTTGATATTTAAGGCAGATGTGCTGCTATGTCTAGTAAGTTGTATGACCACATATGGTCATATGAAAATCAAGTTGTCTTTGCAGTTGTGATGATTTTTATCAGAAATCAAACAAGAATAACCATTGGCAAAGAACAAAATACATTAAAGAAGCATATAACTGGCCTGGTAGGGATTAAGAAACTCAATTCCTAAACATGGGATTTAAGGTTCAGCAAGTCTCTTCTACTGTAGCATCGGTGCAACCAAAGCCATCTGAGTGGATTTGGTAGATTGAAACTCAAAGAGAGGCAATGATAAAAGACTGAGACCTCTGGAGATATGCTGTGACTGAGAAGACCCGGCAAATAAAGTGAGTTCACAGCTGTAACCCACACCGGTGTTGCATAACAAACCCATTCAAAAGTTCCTTGAATCTTAGGGCGACATGCCATGCTTGAGGAATCCTATTGAGTCAAGTACATCAAAATAAATAAAAAATCACATTCAAATGGAAATTGTAGTCGTGATCCATGTGCCAGTGGCATGTAAAAAGCACCATCCAATCATGGTCGATGCCAGCCCCACTATGGCCACTACACTCTCGGAGAGGTTGGTGTGAGGAAGGGCATCCAGCTGTAGAAACACTGCCGTCGAACCCATACCAGCATGGAAAACAGACATTAACCGATGATGATATATATATATATATATATATATATATAAAATATATAGTTTTAGGGAAAATAACCAAGTTTCAAGAACTCATCGATGAAAATCCACTATCACATATAGAAAAATTAACAATTAAAAGCACAATAAATGAGTATAATATAAAACAAAGTAAATATCATAAGATAAAAATAATATTATTATCTTTATTATTATTATCTTTATCTTATGATATTTACTTTGTTTTATATTATACTCATTTATTGTGCTTTCAATTGTTAATTTTTCTATATGTGATAGTGGATTTTCATCGATGAGTTCTTGAAACTTGGTTATTTTCCCTAAAACTATATATTTTATCTATAAAGCTCAATTTAATTTTGATTTTTTATAAATTGATTTTAATTGAGTTTTTACCTGTATTTTTGGATTTTATCCCTAAAATTGTTATATATATATATATAAATATATATATGTATACATATAAAGAGCCCCTTTTAAGTTTGCATTTACCAAATCAATTCACAAGATATTCATTTCTATCTTCATAATCATAATCTATGCCATTTGGAAGGTATTTGCATAAACTTTCATTAAAAGATACCCATTTTCCTGAAAGTTATGAGGGAAAAGTCGGATCGTGTGAAATATCTGAAAGTCCTCTCCCCAACCCCTCTGAAGAATTCTTTGCAAGAAATCCCTATATACTTTGAATCTATAACATTTAAGCAGGATTTTTCAAAATATCGTTAAAATCTATCTATTTTTCTGGAAGTTATGAGGCAACAAATTCGTAGGGGGGAGGGGAGGGGTACACATCTGCAGCATAGACCCGGTTGTAATTCTTTTCTCCACTTTATTATATATATTTACATTCGAACATAGCAAGGAACAGCAAGTCTTTGGCATCTATTTGGATCCTATTGTGTCCACGACTCTGATTGGTTGGCATTAGCACAATTTGTCTCTTATTCTGTTGCACCAACTTGCTGTGGATAACCAGTCAGAGGCCCTAAGAAGGATCACGTGGGACAGCCTGTTTACAACCCTATTTTTAGCCTACAGCTCGTTAGAAAAACTCAGCTTCTCCTCGTATCTTTGATTCCAGACCTTTTTCACATCTAGCCACTGACCACAGGACAGCCAATTCCAGTGACAACACCAACCAAACACCACCACATGTTGACACTTACCAACTTCGTCCAACAGCATTTCGACAACCTCCATCTTCACCACCACCATCATGTCCATAACGTCGTCAACATCATCTCTCCATGTACACAGCTCAGTAAGCAATTCACCCAGGTTCCAATACTCCACTGTTCATGAATTACTCCACCATGGATCAACAACGAATATACAACCTGTATGAACTCCTGTACAAGTGACCCAGTCAGCATCACAGCACCGACATCACGTATGATATGGACCTGTAACGGGCTCAGCATCATGGCCGCAACTTCTTGATACTATTACTCTTTTACTTGTTTCAGTAATTTGACTGTGGCCATGCTGGAGCACCACCTTTAGTCGAGCAAATCGACTCAGGACTTATTCTTTGTAAGCCTAGTACTTATTCTATTGGTCTCTTTTGCCGAACCACTAAGTTACGAAGACGTAAACACACCAGCATCGGTCATCAAGTGATGTTGGGGGGGGACAAACACAGACACACAAACGCATACAGCGTTAGGAAGTGCATCCAGCTGTAGAAACTCTGCCAAATCAGATTGGAGCCTGGTGTAGCCATCTGGTTCACCAGTCCTCAGTCAAATCATCCAACCCATGCTAGCATGGAAAGCGGATGTTAAACGACGATATATATATATATATGTTTATATATACATATATACGACATGCTTCTTTCAGTTTCTGCCTACCAAATCCACTCACAAGGCTTTGGTCAGCCCGAGGCTATAATAGAAGACACTTGCCCAAGATGCCACACAGTGAGACTGAACCCGGAACCCTGTGGTTCGTAAGCAAGCTACTTACCACACAACCACTCCTACTACTGACTACAAACTGGTATTGTCTTTCTTGTGTCTTTATAGGTACTTAACACATGTGCATACGTCTATGCCTACACACACACACATTTTCTCATGACAGCCTGTCTATTATTCTGTATACATGACGCACACACAGACACACATGTTAACATATCAATAAATGTTCTTTTAATCATTCTCCACGGTTGTGTCTTTTTCCCGCTGGCATTTCGTCGTTCATTTCTTTTTATTGTAAATGCTGTGTGATGTGGTACTAAAGAGACATTCTCACATCGCATCACATGGTCTTTACAAGTCTGTAGTTATGCCAGTTTCTGAACATTTCAGTGGTTGGAGTGTATTTGAGAATATTTCTCGAACTGAGACACACAACAAACTAACAAGGCAATGATAGAGAGTAGAGAAGGTAGCTTCCACAGCTAGAAATAGCAGCCAAATCTCACACAGATCATAGACTTCTCTCTTCCATAACGAAAAAATAGCAGCCAAAACTGATCTAGCTTTTTTTCATTTGCAAAACATATATTTCTTAAAAGACAGTAAAAAAATCTGAAAATCGTCTATAATAGTAAATTTTTCCAGTCTGATTGCTACAAAGGTATGATATTGGGACGAAAAAAAAAATTGGAGGAAAAAGTAACAGAAGTTTAAAAATCGAAAAATTATGTATTTTTAGCCAATAGCAAGAGTCAACTTGAAGGTTGTACCCTGTGAAATTTATAGATGTTTCCGATCTAGTTTGGATTATTTGCCATCAAATTTGATTGCAAAGAATTCAAATTTGATGGCAAAGAATCCAAACTAGATCGAAAACATCTATATACTTTAGTGTCTGCGAAATGACCTCTTCATTGTAGGTTTCTAAATCAACATGTATTATCTTACTGCTTCTTTTGTCTCTTCATTGATTGTATGGTTTATTTATTATTTAAAAAAAAATTGTTATATTAACATATTTGTCTGCATGTGTTTACTTTATGTGTATTTCAGTATTATGTCTACCTGTCATGTATTTGTGTACATCATTAATATATAAGTGCATGCGCGTGTGTGTGTGTGTGTGTGTGTGTGTGAAAAGGGGGCGTCTGTCTCCAAAACTTCAAAGTTGAGTAACGTTTTCATGTTTGGATTTGTAAACTATGATAAGAATAACACTGGTCAACAAAGAATTTGTTCCAAAAAGAAGAATACCTGTTAAAAAATAATGTTAAATTATCTGTACTAAGTTCACATAATCCATTCACCTTCATAAGGCCAAGAAACTGTATAAATATCACAGCTTTTGCTATATACGAAAAATATGTAAAATATTAAGACACTTGACGAAAAATATCTTTAACAAAATTCTAATTGATAAGTATAATTTTTTATTAAAAACAAACACGCCGGTGAAGTAAATCTCGTGGTGTGAAGAATTAACAAATGCTGGTGAAACACTAACACAACGTGCGGTTGTCATGGTAACAAACTGTAAATGCTTCGCGGTCGACTGGCTAAAATCACCCAACGGCGGAGACGGACTATATGTAATCTGAACCCCCCCCCCCCTTATTTATTCTTTTTTTTTGTTTACGGAATCCCACGTTTTAGTCTATGGAGATTCCGATTCTGAAAAAAAATTGTTTGAAAAATTTCAATCCCCCACCAACAGGCTAACATGCTAGAAATAACAGCCAAATCTCACAAAACTAGTGTTAGGGTTAGGATCAGGGTTAGGGTTAGGGTCACGGTTAGGGTTAGGTTTACCCTGTGGATCTATATAAAAACAGGGAGGGGGGAATCGAAATTTTGAAATTGAGATTTTTGAAATTTTTTTTTCAGAATCGGAATCTCCATAGCCTAAAACGTGGGATTCCGTAAAAATAAAAAATAAAATAAGTGGGGTAAAGGTTCAGATTATATATAGTCCATCTGGACCCACCCAACTTTAATTCCAATAACATCATATTTTTCAATTTACGAGATAAAGTATTTGGTTGATTGTAATCAAAGAGTTGCATCGATACACCAAAATTGAAATCAATCTGAGTAAAATTAAAGGGGGCTCATTTTGCCAATGAGAAGGACTACATCCGCCAAAGCTACCACAGATCATAGACATCTCTCTTCCGTAGCTAGAAATAACACACAAATCTCGCAGACATCAAACATTCAAACAAGATACTGGACATACAAATAAACGGCACCACAAAAACCGAAAGTCTACAGGATTAAAAGATTGAATATTTTCATCGTTTAATACTTACGGAAATGCTTTATAAAGGAAAGACTTCTTATAAAGTGTGTGTATTATATGTATTAAAAGTTTGCGTGTGCGTGTGTGTGTGTGTAAGTTCAGAAATATATCAAAAGTGATTGCAGAAGTTAATTAACAGAAACACGTGCGCGATAGAAAACTTTTAATGTGGAAGTGAATACGGAAGTACAACTAATGCGCATGCGTGTCGATTACCTCAAACATATAGGGGAGCTAACTCTCATTTTTTCACTACTTTTCAGTAAAATGCCTTTGGTGGTTTCTGTACCTATGTTCTCTGTTTAACTTGTCCGTAGCATCTCTAAGTTTGCATTGTCTGCTTCTGTTGAGGGTACTACTAAAGCAGCATGGTCCCGAACGCGCAGTCGCGCGTCCGCGCTAGCTAGTCGTGAGTGGTTGATCCTAACCCTAACCCTAAACACGTATTCATTTGCACACGTGGGTTAGAGATAGGGTTAGGGATAGGGTTAGGGTTAGGGTTAGGGTTAGGATCGACCACTCACGACTAGCTAGCGCGGACGCGCGACTGCGCGTTCGGGACCATGCTGCTTTAGTAGTACCCCGTTGAAGAATGGAACAGGAGCTTCTATTTAATTCTGCATGGCTTTCACTCAAACGCCATATGTGGTTGGCCAAAGAAATAACGTTGCACATCAAGGGCACACTTGAATTGTTTTCCCATTTAATAACACGCACTTGAACAGCTAACGACAGCCGCTATAAGTCCGTACCTATAGGGTTACCAATAATACTTATCAACTAATCTAAGGAAGATCTATCTCATGCATGTTTTGGCATTGAGTGAGAAGGGTGGAGCAAAGCAAAGAACTTCCCATGGTAGGGCCTGGCATAAAGGAGATGCAGTTGTAGTAACGCCGTGCGCATGCGTGGAATTAAACAGCCAAGCGTTCCCGCTTAATTCTATCTCTTTTACGGTCGGCCGACCATGAGCATGGACGTGTCAAGAGTGTCTCTAATACTCCAACCTGGAGACAGTCTCCTTACGTGTTAAGCTGTCTTTCACCATCTTTCGGACTTACACTCGACAGCTCGCTTACACCTACATAACAACGTCCCAACAACTATGCTCACACAATCAGAAGCTGTAACAACAAGAACTAAAGATGTATATATTTACCACCTGAATAAATGTTGTTTAAGTCGATGGTCTGGAGTTCAGCGTTCCGTTATATTCTAAGTTTATAGTAGGAAAGTCAGGTATACATCTAAAGATGTATAACCCACTTTCTACTAAACAGTCATTAAACACACTGGCTGCCAAAGCATCATTGGCAGTGGACGGGTTCGATGTTCTCTTAATGATACCATTCACCAGGTTGTTAAACACAATAGTAAGGTAGAATGGGGCTGCATTAGCCTAAAAAATAATCAACTTTCTGAATATCATCGACACACTGTCTTATCCAGTAACACACAATATTACTGTATTAACAATATGATACTGTATGTTACACAATGGAGGTGCAATGGCCCAGTAGTTAGAGCAGCGGACACGCGGTCGGAGGATCGCGGTTTCGATTCCCAGACTGGGCGTTGTGTGTGTTTATTGAGCGAAAACACCTAAAGTTCCACGAGGCTCCGGCAGGTGGCGACCCCTATTGTACTATTTCGCCCCAACTTTCTCTCACTCTTTCTTCCTGTTTTTTGGGTAAAGCTGCGATGGACTGGCGTCCCGTCCAGCTAGGAGCGGGGAACACATACGCCAAAGAAACCGGGAAACCGGGCCCATGAGCCTGGCTAGGCTTTAAAAGGGTGCATAACAAAATAAAAATATTACACAGTATTAACACAGTATAAGTTTACTGATGATAAATTTAAATTTTAAGGAAATTTTAATAGCTATTATACATTATTGTAATCTATGATATTTATACTGCATTTTTATTAATGATATCTTAATACAAATAAAATGTGCCATCCGGGACGGACCGCCTTCCCCGCCCCTCTTGACACGCCATTGCGTAGGACCAAGCTGCCGACTTTTAGACATTATCGAAAAATTCATTTTTCCACGCACTCGACGATGATCAGTCCAGCTCTCTGCTCCTCTCATGGACCGAATACTAGAAACATCTTTCATATCACGTTTTCTGATCAAAATATAATCTATGAGATGCCAGTCCTTAGATCTTGGGTGCATCCAGTTGGTTTTATATTTATTTTTCTGCTGGAACAGAGTTGGTAACAACCAGATTATTCTCAGTACAAAACGTCAAAAGACCTATTCTATTTTTAATACATTTTCCAATCCTATGTCGGCCTGAAAGAGGCGGCCATGAAATATAGCCATTCCCAACTTCTGCGTTGAAATCTCCTAATATGACCAGCTTGTCAGAAATTGGTATTTTCCTCAATAATTGTACTAGAGTATCATAGAACTGTCCTACAGTTTCATCAGAATGAGACATTGTTGGGGAATAAATACTGACAACGGTAAGAAACCTACCTTTTGTTAGTTTTATACGGCATGATATAGTTCGTTCAGATACACCACTTGGAAATTCTGCAATGGAGGATACTACTGATCTCTTGAGAGCAAACCCAACACCAGATTCTCTACCCTCAGGTAGTCCTCTCCATAAGTAGGATCATTTACTTGATCCTCACCAGAGAGACGAGTTTCAGAGAGTGCAAGGGAATATTTTTTAAGCTCACATGCAGTAAGTGCAGTACGGCTTTCTGGACTCTTATTGAAATTATCATCTAGGAGTGTATGCACATTCCAACAGCCAAAATTCAGAGGATGTTTATTTTTCTTCTTCTTGAAGATTGTTTGACCACAATGGTAGGATGACGACCGGGCCCAGCTTGTAACACACTGGGAGACCTGCCGACCCACACCTGTTCTCCTGGCAGTCCCAAGCCTTTTTTGCTATTTACTGAATCTGTTTTTGAGACATTTCAGAGTAAGTTACAAGTGCATTTTTAGGTTTCTTATTTCTTTACTTCCCACAAGGGGGTACACACAGAGGGGACAAAGAAAGACAGACAAACGGATTAAGTCGATTATATCGACCCCAGTGCGTAACTGGTACTTAGTTAATCGACTCCGAAAGGATGAAAGGCAAAGTCGACCTTGGCGGAATTTGAACTCAGAACGTAACGGCAGACGAAATACCGCTAAGCATTTCGCCCGGCGTGCTAACGTTTCTGGCAGCTCGCCGCCTTTTTAGGTTTCTGCCAACCAATTCAATGGTTTTACTAAGATTTGGTGTACAAGAAATACCTGTGCAGATAAATAATTTGCAGTAGGTGTAGCCTGCCTAGCACTACTTCCACCTATTGGCTCAAGAAGACTTTCGCTGGTATGACATGAGACTTGACACAACCGGGAACTTATAAGATCCCAGGTTTTATTTTGGAGATTTCCTTCTAGGGAAATTATCATCCAAGAATAAAGAGCATCTGCCTGCCCATGAGGTTGGCTATCCTGTTCCAAACACCAAACTAACTCCCAATCGTTCCATAGAGTGATTAAGTATTATTCTGTTGTCCGAAGTAGAGTAGCTCATACATACATACATACATACATACATACATACATATTCACACATATGTTGGATGAGTTCCTCTGCCCTTTGACGGATCTTATTTTTCTTCCCGCATGGTGTCCAACAATTACCGTCCTCACCAAGTAAGCTTCGTGGGGGTTGCCAGTTTATATATATATATATATATATATATATATATATATATATATATATATATATATATATATGTGTGTGTGTGTGTGTGTGTGTGTGTGTGTGTGTGTGTGTGTGTGTGTGTGTATACGTATATATATCATTAAAAACCAGGATACAATATGCACCTGTTTGCTAGAAAGAAGAGTTAAAGCTCTCCAAAGCCACGCATTTCTCACTATATGTAAGCACGCACGGAAAATGCAGCAGATATACTAAAAAAACAGTCCTTCATTTGTAAAACCACAGATAGAAGAGTAGATATTCCAGTATCAATTGATTTCACTTTCTGTGCCGAATTGACACTTAAAGCTCATCAGCTAGGCTTATTAGGTAAACTATTTTAAAAATGTATTCAGCATTCCGTGCGCGTCTGTTCAGCTGAAGGCCCTGCGACTTCCAAACGAACAATAGCGAGCAAGTATAAATTCGAAATTCCAATCAGTTATCATCATTTTTTAAAAAAAGATTGATAAAGTGGCCAGCAAACATAACCAAAATATGCAAAATATGTGTTATTAAAAGCCATAATTTCTTTTAACGATAATGATAACTCATTGGAATTTTGAATCTATCTATCTATCTATCTATCTATCTAAATAAATAAATAAATAAATACAACTGCCTCCTCTCAGTTTCCGACTGCCCAATGCATTCACAAGGTCTGGCTGGAGTTATATAAGAATGTGTCTTATGATGTACTCTCCCATTGAAGACGATGTGTGTGCGTTCAGCTTTTGCCGAACGACCTGCACAAATGAATTGCTTATAATGATCAAATGTTTGAGCTGCACATCAGCTCACTCTCTCCATCAAATCGACGTTATCTGAACAGATGCAAGGTGTTATTTCTTTACTATCCACAAGGGGCTACACACAGAGGGGACAAACAAGGACAGACAAACGGGTTAAATCGATTATATCGACCCCAGTGCGTAACTGGTACTTATTTAATCGACCCCGAAAGGATGAAAGGCAAAGTCGACCTCGGCGGAATTTGAACTCTGAACGTAGCGGCAGACGAAATACCGCTAAGCATTTCGCCCGGCGTGCTAACGTTTCTGCCAACTCGCCGCCTTACAGGTGCAAGGTGTACCACGCGTCAGGTATTGAAGTGATCGTAGAGCAACGTGAGATGAAGTGTTTTGCTCAAGAACACAACGCACCACCCGGTATAAGAATTGAAAGCACGATCCTGCGATCGTGAGTTCAACACCCTAACCACTAGGCTGTGCACCCTCATGATATAGCTAATATTCGTCCTGGGTTAGGAAATATTCGAGGAAACTAGCTGGATCCGCTTGAAACACTGTCAGATTTCCCCGTGATGTAATTATCCTGGTGCGCTTTTGGTTAGGTGTTAGAAGACGTGGCATCCACCAAGCAGAAACTTTCGTCATGCCACGTGAACACCACGATGCCAAATTTTGTCGATTTTCAAGAGAAGTCGCTACTTTTGATGTCTTCTTTGAAGAGAGAGAGATGTCAGTTTACTTGAAAAGAAACAATGCAGTTATTTATAAGAGTTGAAATTAATGCACGCAAGATTTCACAGCTTTAGCATCACTCCTTCATAGTGAAACTATGAACTTTTCAGCCCATCCTTGTACAGAATAGGATTTTATGTGTTTCTAGTATGATTTTCAATTTGAATCAATAGAAGTCGAGATATAATTGCGCTTATTCACATCGGTAAGCTCTCTTGGCGCCCTTCTCGTACTAACTCCGCCGAACCGAAGCTTGTCGCGGATGATTTCGTTTGCAGAACCATAATAATTTGCAGAGAACAAGCCATCTCATCGACGGGCAATCGTTGGTTTGCCAGAAGCATTTCTCCAGATTGTTGAATCTCCACGTCACTGGTGAAGGTTAATGGGTGTCTCCTGATTACTCTTCGTGTTTCACGCTTGTCCGGCCATTTAAAACTTCTCGTTCTTCTCGTAAATACTTCTGCGCAGTAGAGCGCTGTTCCTGTATTGTATTGAAAGCCTGCGAAAAATTTCAGCCTCTGATACACATTCAGGTTAAAGAAGCAGTTTCACTGATCTCTATTTTACTTTGGTGCACACTTCCAGAAGAGCGGCCATGTTTGCTCTGTAACACAAGAATGAAAACTGGAGAGATCAAAGTGAAACGTCGGTCACGAAATCAAAAGAGTTCCACCCTTTAACACGCCACTGACGAAGATAGTGCGACCAACCTAAAGAATGTTTCGGCGAAACGGAGGATATTTTTTTCATTTTCCTTTGTGCAATTAGTATCATTGTTCTGATCTCTATGATTTGCTGACAGCTTTCCGCCACAACACAGAGACAAAACCTCAGATATCTACACACACGCACAACGCACGCGCGCGCATACAAGTACAAACGCGTGCGCACGCGCACACACACACACACACACATCTCTTTTATATATGGTCTGGACAGTCGTGAACTGGAACAACAACAACATCTCTCAGAAAGAGAGAAAGAGAATCACAACTTCAAAGACTGATGCTGGATAGAATATCTGTATGGATTCTTTATTAACAGGTAATACTTGACCAATGCAGATCACTAGTGGTGGTCAGCTGGATTGGATGGACGTTAACAACATCAATAGTATCAATGGATATCATGTGCTGGGTTAGTTCTACTGCCTCAGGTGGATGAATATGGCCATGGAATCTGCTAATGGACGAGTACCTGGAAGTAACAATAACAACATCAACAACAAAAGGAATTCAAATATATCGTGGGAAGACTTTATACGTGGTCACTCGAATTACTAGAAATAACGGTCAAATCTCCACACAGTTTAATGAGAAACATACAGATGTGTCACGTTTGGAACGCCTTTGATCATAAATCGACTCAATCAAGGCTGATTGGCTGCTCAGCAATAAGTACAGAAATAACTACTACTACTACTACTACTACTACTACTACTACTACTACTACTACTTATTTCCTTATTGCCCACGAGGGACTAAACATAGAGGGGACAAACAAGGACAGACAAACGGATTAAGTCGATTACATCGATCCCCGTGCGTAACTGGTACTTAATTTATCGACCCGGAAAGGATGAAAGGCAAAGTCGACCTCGGCGGAATTTGAACTCAGAACGTAACGGCAGACGAAACACCGCTGAGCATTTCGCCCGGCGTGCTAACCACTCTGCCAGCTCGCCGCCTAAATAACAAATAACTACGCCTAATAAAGACTACTACTACCACTACTACTACTACTACTACTACTACTACTACTACTACTACTACTACTACTACTACTACTTACTGTAAGACATACGCACGCACACACACAATCACAAACACACACACAGAAAGAAAATAAAACATCACTAACCGTTGTTCCAGACAACTTGCGATTTTGTATTAGAATAACGAATTGCAGGGTAGTGATCCGCGTCATCATGCGGACATTGAAAGGGGCCCTCATTGATTATCAACCAGCCGCTGTCCCTGTCACAACCACTGTTGAACGATATATAGAAGCGACGCGTACCTCTGCGGAGTTGAAAAAAAGAATCTTGTTTGGGTTTCAGGATATGAAAATCGAAACATTTATTAAATAGACTGGCATGTCCGCTATACGCAATTGAATTAGACAGTGTTTAATTAAAAATAGCCATTTGTGTATCATACTTAATGGTGTATACTCACAAAGATGTGGGTTTAAACACTCACACACATAAAAACACACATATGCACTGAAACACACACACACACACACACACACACACACACGCACACACACACACGCATACACACACATGCATACACACACATACATCCTCGCAGAAATGCGCAAATGTCAATACACCAACAAAGGCGAAAATACACACAAAGCATAAACTTTAGTAAAAAAAAAAATCCACCAATGGCCACAAAACATACGATCGATAACATTTTCCTGTATTAAGCATCTTAGCAAAGCGTTAAATAGATATAAAATGAATTCTAGTCAAAATAAATAATATAATGGAATATAATGATATCTAAACCCAACACATACAAGTGGGATCTTTTTTAAAACGGGGGCCACATTTTTCATTAACGAAACACTTTGAAACTTGGAACACTGGTAGAATGTGTCATATAAAACATCTTTTTCTCTTAGTCTTCTTAAAAAAAAAAGAAATCCATAAGTTATTCCATGTTAAAGTTGTCGTATTTCTGTAATTTCAACCAATCACTGACGTCCATTCAGCCGATATACATTAAGTGCCGACTACATAAACAAACGATTCTGAAACAATTAACCCTAACCCTAACCCTAACCCTAAGGTTAGGGTTAGGGTTAGGGTTAAAGCAAATTTAAAATGAAAAAAGCAAATAAAACGAAGGTATGGAGATTAAATACGCTTTACATCGCTTAATCAGCCAAAGGAGTAAATGTAAACAACTGAATACTTGTCAGTGATTGGTTGAAATTATCGAAATAAGACAATTTTTTACATGAAATAAATTCGAATACAAAAATATTTTTCTGTTCTATAACACAAAATAGATAAGTATACGAAGTTTGAAAGTCTTTCGGTACCAAAAACACTACGTAAAACATTAATGAAAACATGTGGCCCCCGTTTTAAAAAAGATCCTACAAGTGAATATAATTATGGTGTACACTTTAAGGTGAAAATATATTGTAGTAACGCCTTGTCTCGTGCGCATGCGTAGTCATCAATATCCCAGTTTGGCGCCCTGATTCCTTCTCTTTTCTCGCCGGCCGGCGACGATGGCAGACGTCCAACAGCGGAGCTCTCTAACATGTCAGCACCAGAGCTTCACAAATAACTGCTGCCTATTTTCACCATAAATAAATATTGTTGTGTTGATAGTTCGGAGTCAGCGTTTCGTTGTTTCTTCAATAATTTAATATAGGAAAGCGGGTGTACACCTAATGGTGTATAACCACTTTCCTATAATATTTTCGTGTTTCCCACTTTAAAAACGCTACTTGACGTGAAATCCAGGAAACTGAGCTGTTTGTCACGACAAAGCATTTCATTTAAATGTGTATTGTTAAAAATACAGAAATGTATTAGTAATAGAGAAATAACCTTTTTAAGTGGCGGTGGAATTGCTAAATCCATATTCCCGTTTCTTTCAAAAACATCGGTAGGAAGTAGTCCGCATGCGAAGACCTATTTAGCCTCGATATAGAAAAACAGTGGTTAGGGCTGCGGACTCGCGGTCATAGGATCGTGGTTTCGATTCCCAGACCGGGCGTTGTGAGTGTTTATTGAGCGAAAACACCTAACCTAAAGCTCCATGAGGCATCCTGCAGGGGATGGTGGTGAACCTTGCTGTACTCTTTCACCACAACTTTCTCTCACTCTTACTTCCTGTTTCTGTTGTGCCTGTAATTCAAAGGGTCAGCCTTGTCACACTGTGTCACGCTGAATATCCCCGAGAACTATGTTAAGGGTGCACGTGTCTATGGAGTGCTCAGCCACTTGCACATTAATTTCACGAGTAGGATGTTCCGTTGATCGGATCAACTGGAACCATCGACGTCGTAAGCGACGGAGTGCCAACAACAACAGAAAACCAGTGATTAACAAATCACCAGCGTTGCTATTAGCCAAGAAGCAGGATATATTTCATCATCACGGACGGAAGCAGTATTAGTTCAAATTATATTATAATAAACGAAGATATAATGTTGAAATCCTGGAGATGCGTTGTTCATCCCCAGAAAGTGTCGCGTCGAAACGTATAATGTTAATTTTTTTTTTTTTTTGACACTATTGGTCTCTACATAACAAAACACAAGAAGATAAAATATATATTAACATACCCAAATCCCTGAATTGAGAATAGATGTCCAGTGGCTGAAGCTAGATCGTCCCATGGAGAACTTTTCAAGTTTGCATGGGAGAACCAGCTTTCAAGGGTTGTATTTCGTCCATCAAATATTATGGTTACTACAGCTGTTTCATTTTTATAAAACACCAGTTTCACCTGTAAAAGAAATGAGCATGTAGCACACACATACACACACTGTTAGCCTAATGTCCACTCTCATTTTTACTTCATCATTCCTTTGACCGAAACGAATCTGTTTAACATGAGAAATTAATGACTTTGATTGGTCACTCGCCCCATTGTTGTTGTTGGCACTCCGTCGCTTACGACGTCGAGGGTTCCAGTTGATCCGATCAACGGAACAGCCTGCTCGTGAAATTAACGTGCAGGTGGCTGAGCACTCCACAGACACGTGTACCCTTAACGTAGTTCTCGGGGATATTCAGTGTGACACAGTGTGACAAGGCTGACCCTTTGAATTACAGGCACAACAGAAATAGGAAGTAAGAATGAGAGAAATTTGGGGCAAAAGAGTACAACAGGGTTCGCCACCATCCCCTGCAGGAGCCTCGCGGAGCTTTAGGTGTTTTTGCTCAATAAACACTCACAACGCCCGGTCTGGGAATCGAAACCGCGATCCTACGACCGCGAGTCCGCTGCCCTAACCACTGAGCCATTGTGTCTCCACGCTCGCGCCATAAGTATCTTGCTAAATGAATCATATAATATAATTAATTACCCTTCGCTTAAAGGTTTCATATGCTACCATGATACTATCTGGTATATATCGCTTAACCTGCAATACAGTATGACCTCAAGAACTGGCAGTGTTATGTAAACTTTTTATTTCATAGTATCACGTAAGATCTCGTGTTATTATTTGTCAAGTTGTATGACTCAATGTGTTAATAACTTTCTGCTATTTTTGGCGTTTTGCTGAGATTTTTCTTGAGAACACACCCTTCGTGGTAATGGCGATTTGACGTCTATGTTTAGCATACTAGGTGTCCACTTTAGTGGTCATTCCTCTTAATTTTGTTTATATATATATATATATATATATATATATATATATATATATATATATATATATAAAGTGTAGTATATTGCCACTTAAGTGTGGCTGACCCCTAGGGGTGGATGTTACTGTTGCTTTTAGCCCCAGGAGGACATCTCCAGCTGGCTTATCGACACACTACTGTGTCCTGTTTGCCAAGGGAAGTTATCCCTCCCATCATGATCCGTAGCACGAACGGATCCGGGTTTCAGGGTTATTTCCCTTCGTCGGCGTTCGATAGCCACTGATCTTTGATGAGAGAGATAAAATCTTGGCAATCTTATATCTACTTTTCCAGTGAAATTCTTCACTGATATCGAAAAGGTGAAAATAAGCAATGTTAATTCTCTAAATGAAGTATTAACAGTTACTGCACGATAAAGTGTAGTATATTGCCACTTAAGTGTGGCTGACCCCTAGGATAACTTCCCTTGGCAAACAGGACACAGTAGTGTGTCGATAAGCCAGCTGGAGGAGATGTCCTCCTGGGGCTAAAAGCAACAGTAACATCCACCCCTAGGGGTCAGCCACACTTAAGTGGCAATATACTACACTTTATCGTGCAGTTACTGTTAATACTTCTTAGCCAATGTTGTTCCCAGGTTACTTTTATCCGGCAGGTTCCCAATTATGAGTTAATTTGTAATTCATCCGATCAGATGGGGCTCATTAGCCTAGTGTTGTTGGTGGTAGTGGGGCTATCCATTCAGGAGAAAGAAAATTCTGATTCCAAACCTCCGATACCTTTCAATAATACTAAACCATGGGAAAGTGTTCGGCTGCAAACATTGAGGGAGAATCGGGCATCAAAGAACCTGAAGCAGTTCAATGCTGTCTACAACCTCACTCTTGCCACTCCTACGACGACGCTGACAGGAAACTGCAACGTTCCTTGCCGTTCCTTTGGATCCATCAATGACGCAGAGAGCAGGGACACACTGCATGGGCAACAACCTGTCCTCCATACCACACTGACCAGGCTTGGGTTAAATCGAACTCTCTGTACTAGAGGGATAAAACCGAACAACACAGCGGAGAGGAAGAATATAAAAACTCAAACAGCATAGGAACAACCTACAAGTAATACTGACAACTGCGCACAGATCTATTCAGACCAGACGACGCTTTTCCAGTTGGGTGGAAAGCTAGGGCCTTCATTCATGGTTATTAATGACAGAGACCACCACAGAAAATAGGCGCAGGCATAACTGTAAGATTAAGAAGCTTGCTTGGTAATCACGTGCTTCCCGGTTCAGTCCCACTGAGCGGCTACTTGTGCAAGTGTCTTTTACTATTGCCCCGGCCAACCAATGCCTAGAGAGGGAATTTGGTAGACGGAAAGTGTGGAAGCCCTTTGTATCTATCTATCTATCTATCTATCTATCTATTTTTTCTCTCTCTCTCTCTATATATATATATGTATATATAGCTAGCTAGCTGTGAGAGAGAAGGAGGGGAGGGAGACAGAAAGAGAGAGGGAAACAGTGAGAGAGAGTGAGAAAGTCTACCCGTTACAACAATTGAAAGGGTGCAAGATTGGCGTTTGCACACGCAGTCACCCTTACTTCAACTGTTGTCACCTGTCATTTGGTAGCGTGGCGTAGTAAAGCCATGCAACTCGAGGTAAGGGTCACTCTTTTGCTATTAAGATCACAAATCAGCCGTTGTAAACGTGAATAACACACAAACACACACTTTATTCTTAGCTGTAACACACACTAACGATAGCACATACCAGAACACACAAAATACAATGTGATAGAAAACACACTTACTTTTAGCGAGGTAGGACGGAGAGCGTACACTTTAGGTGGTTATGTGAGGACTTCCTGTCAGGATGGTTCATTAATGTCACCACTTTTCCCCTGCTCCCCTTACTGTCTTCTACTGTCAGTATTACCCTCTATTACCAACAGTTGTGTCTTCAGATGTCTGAACACTTCAGAAATGCCAATACCGGCCGCTGCTTTCTGTCCTATTTTCTCTTATCAGTATTACTTACAGACTTAGGCTTGTCCATAAATAATCAAAATATATAGACTGTGCATAAATAACCAAAACACAGTACTATCAACTCAGTTCAAGATTGTTTACTAATATAACTGTATTTCTCCACAGAAGTGAAAATAAACCAGATTTTTCAATATGTCTCCTTTGATTGCTATGAAGAATAAAGGCCCTCAGTGGAGTCAGAAAATACGGCTCTGTGGTTCCTGAAGCCGTTCCGATGTTAGCAGTAAGGCAGTTGTGGTGTTTGCGATAGTGACGTTGTAGTTTTAACACCTGGTGATAGCGTGATGTGATATTGGTGTTTCTGTTGGTGGAGATATAAAAGCAGAACAATTAGGGTCTCTATACCGAAGACTTCCATTATAGAAAATCATTCAGATCAATCACCGTGGATGATGTAACAGGAACATAGTCCTGAATGGGTAAACTCTTAATTTCAACCATTGATAGTTGATGTGTTAATAGATAATTTTCTTCATTTCACGACAAACAGTTAGACGCCAAACACGCAAACAGTTACAGACGTCGAAGCATAACACGAACAGTTCTCACCAGTTTCACACTGCATGTCTTTACATGTATCATGGGAATTATCGCTGCTTTATTATAAGAAAGGTAATCTATCTATCTATCTATCTATCTATCTATCTATCTATCTATCTATCTATCTATATATATATATGTATAAATGCATGTGTATATATATATATATATATATATATGTATGTATATATTGATTGAGATTGATTGAGACCTCCTTCGGTCATAACTGTTATCCTCCCAGGCACAAGTCCAAGCAAGGTTGTTTATGGAAGACCAGCAGTCGCCCATGCGTACCGGCCACCAGTGTTATCCAAGGGAAAGGCAAAGGCTGATATAGTTTGGCACCAGTGATGTTGCAACTCATTTGTAAAGCTGAGTGAACTGCGCACAACGTGAAATAAAGTGTCTTGCACAAGAACACAACACGCAGCCCAGTCCGGGATTTGGACTCATAACCTCACGATCGTAAGCTCGTCATATATATATATATATATATATATATATATATATATATATATATTCTTTTATTCCTTTACTAGTTTCAGTAATTTTGACTGTGGCCATGTTGGAGCATCGCCTTTTAGCCCAAGATATCGACTCCTGGACTTATTCTTTGTAAGCCTGGTACTTATACTATCGGTCTCTTTCGCCGAACCACTACGTTTTGCGGACGTAAACACACCAGCATTGGTTGTCAAACGATGGTAGGGTACAGGCACAAACACACGAATATATAATATATATATATGTGAAGGGCTTCTTTCAGTTTCCGTCTACCAAATCCACTTACATGACTTTGGTCGACCCGAGTCTATAGCAGAAGACACTTACCTTAGGTGCCACGTAGTGGGACTGAACCCCGAACCATGTGGTTTCAAAGCAAACTTCTTACCACACAGCCACGCCCATTGTATGTACATGGCTTATATGGTTTTCATATTCTTTTGTTTCAGTCATTGGATCGCGGCCAAACTAGGGCACCGCTCTCAAGGAATTTAATCGAAGAAAGCGACATCATTACTTTGTCTATGTTCAGACACAGACAACGTAGTTCCGATATGGCGGGAAGTTACGGCCTTCATCCATGGTCATTAGTGAGAAACTGAAGTGCAGGCTCAGCTTTTGGGTTAAGAAAATTGCATTGCAATAGGGTTCAGTCTTCTACTATTGCACCGAGCCGATCAATACTTCGTCAGTGAATTTGGAAGACGGAAATTATGTGGAAACCTGTAGTATCTTTGGATAGGTGGTATACGTGTGTTATTTCTTTACTGCCCACAAGGGGCTACACACAGAGGGGACAAACAAGGACAGACAAACGGATTAAGTCGATTATACCGACCCCAGTGCGTAACTGGTACTTATTTAATCGACCCCGAAAAGATGAAAGGCAAAGTCGACCTCGGCGGAATTTGAACTCAGAACGTAGCGGCAGACGAAATACCGCTAAGCATTTCGCCCGGCGTGCTCATGTTTATGCCAGCTCGCCGCCTGGCTCGCCGTGTGTGTGTGTGTGTGTGTGTGTGTGTGTGTGTGTGTGTGTGTGTGTGTGTGTGTGTGTGTGTGTGTGTGTGTCTTCTCGTTGCAACAATAGCAAGACATGTTTGCAGTTTCTCACCCTCAGTGATCCTTTATCCAAATGGCTGATTCTGAGACGTTAACATCTTTTAGTTGTCATGTTTTATTAAAGTAGTAGGACTGCTGAGTAAAGGCACGCACCTCGAGGTAAGGGGCGATCTGTTGGTATTAAGACAACGAATCAGTTGTTTTATATGTTAGTAGCAGGCAAGGTATTGCCTTGAAGCTAATTTGTTCTCCACCCGAAGTAAGGAAGCTGTCCAGACATCTGTAAGCAAATCAAGATGTTCCTGGATACATCTCATTCATTAGTATTAATGGGTGACTGCAATGTGACCCTAGGTAAATATCATGATCGGGAGGAATTAGTACTTGGGAGCATGTACTCAGACTTTTTTTATCTGACGGAACGGCCCGACTGGATAATCCGGATGATGTAACATGAATTGTGTTAATCTTATTTAATCATCCAGATAGGTTGAGTAAATGTGATTAACCCAATCCATATACAAGATAGGCTCCCACGCAACTTTCCCCAATCAAATTCATTCACGAGACACTGGTCGGCCCGGGGCTATATGAAGAGGTGTTTGCTCAAAGGGCCACGCAATGGGAAAGAACCGGAAACCAAGTTATTGTTAAGAAAGCGAATTTCTTAAGCTTGCAGCCATGCCTAAGCCTAATTGTGTTTGCATGCCAGGAATCGAACCTGTGCCTCCTTGGTCAAAGCTAGGAATCCTGTATGTGTATGTGGATGTTTGTGTCTGTGTGTGGGTGTGAAAATATATCTGGCAAAAACCTGTCGCGTAAATCGTTCTTTCGGAGATCGATTTCCCTTTCAGCATCTTATGAGATCAATGATATGAATAACTGATAAAGCATTGGGATCGATACAATCAGTGAAACACTTATAAAGCACTGTGAGGAGAGTCTGTTCATAAACATACATCCATACATACACACACACTCACGCCTGCATATATATATATATATATATATATATATATATATATATATATATATACACATCAGTCATAGGTGGGTGGCTAGGATGGAGCACAGCCCTGAAGTGTTTAGTCGAACGAATTGACACCAGTCCTTTACCTATTAAGTGTGGTATTTTGATGCAATCGATCACTTTTACCGAACAGCCAGCTGACGAGAACGGAAGCAACGTCGGTTGTCAGGAGGTGGTGGGAGTACAAGCAAAGTGCGCGCGCGCGGACGAATGCACACAGACACATATTGTTGTAAAATGCAGCCTCCTGACACCAACATGGTTCCAACAACCAAGTCAGCAGCTGGGAATCCGCGAACCAACCCAGCAAGGCAACTTTCCCAGAGAAGAAATCGTACAGGGCCGGATGTCTTGTGTCCTGTAGTCCTTTCGTTGTTCGACTTCATACTTTTTGGTCAACTGAGTAACACGCATTCACTCACCAGTTATTATAGTCCACCTTACAGTAAAAGAGCGCCAAATGAACGTGCAGCATGCTTCAAATCAGTCACGTGATCAAGGAACATTATTCCTCATTAGAATCAATTATGGATCCATTATTCATTCTCTTTTGTAGAACTAGGGAACAGGTTTTTGAAAAGTAACATTTCAAATTATATTTATCAGATTATTTCTTCCATTCACTGCAGAGGTTGTTGGCACTCCGTCGCTTACGACGTCGAGGGTTCCAGTTGATCCGATCAACGGAACAGTCTGCTCGTGAAATTAACGTCCAAGTGGCTGAGCACTCCACAGACAAGTGTACCCTTAACGTAGTTCTCGGGGATATTCAGCGTGACACAGTGTGACAAGGCTGACCCTATTGAATTACAGGCACAACAGAAACAGGAAGTAAGAGTGAGAGAAAGTTGTGGTGAAAGAGTACAGGAGGGTTCGCCGCCATCCCCTGCAGGAGCCTCGTGGAGCATTAGGTGTTTTCGCTCAATAAACACTCACAACGCCCGGTCTGGGAATCGAAACCGCGATCCTATGACCGCGAGTCCGCTGCCCTAACCACTGAGCCATTGCGCCTCCACACTGCAGAGCGTTACTTTCTAAACTATAATAATATTTTGCAGCATACTGTCAGAGTAGCCAGAAATTTATTCGCTCCTCCGTAATAATCTTTCATATAATAAAACACTGTGTCCAATCGGTTACGCTAGGGGGAAAAGAGCAAAACAACAAATGGTTTGGGAATGGGTGATAGTCAGAGACTCTACAGACAGCCGAACGACATTCAGAGATTTTGCTCTGAAGACGCTGGCATTTTAATCAAAAGAAAACTGCAAAGTTTTACTGTAAATTGCATTCAGTTTATCAGTTTCACACATACACAAACATATATAAAATTAAATAAAAGATTTTGCTTTCAAAATATCGTTCACATAACAAATACGCGTATATATATATATATATATATATATATATATATATATATATATATATATATATATATATATATAATGCCAAATTTTATTTAATTTGCTTTGTGGGAAGGACTGTTTTAACGAAGTCGCGTATTGTCCTTGCCTTCGAAACGCGGAGTAGATGAAACAGGGACAACTGACGAAGGGGTATACTCTTTATGTTGCATGTCTTGTTTCTCTGTTTGTTTTTCGCTGTTCGAAACAATGTTCGTTTTCTATGTTTTCGCTTCTCATTGTGATTAACGTTTTTTTTTTTTTTTGCTGTCCTGTACCCATATATGCATGTATATATGCATATATATGTAGATATGTACATTTATGTATGGATATATGCATATATTTATATATTATTTATAATATATATATATATATATATATATGTACTAGCAAAGATACCCGGCGTTCCTCGGGATTAAAATGGTCTTTCATTGTTTTACTTGCTTCAGTTATGTGACTGCGGCCATGCTGGGGCACCACCTTTAGCCGAAGAAATTGAAACAGGGTCTATTCTTTGTAATCATAGTACTTATTCTATCAGTCTCTTTTGCTGAACCGCTAAGTTACAGGGACATAAGCACAAGTGAGGGTGGGGTTACAAACACAGACACACCAACACACACACACACATATATATATGCATATATATATATATATGTACAAATATAAAAATATATATATATATATATATATATATATATATATATATATATATATATATATATATATATATATATATATGTACATGTATATAAATAGCTATGTATATATATATATATATACATGGATATATATATATATATGTGCATATATATACATGTATATATACACAAGTATAAATATGTATATACATGCATATATATATATATACAAATATATATATATATACATGTGTGTGTGTGTTGTAGAGGCATATATATATATATGCGTAATATAAATATGCTTCTATGTAAATATATACTTGCATATAAATATACATGTATATAATATATATATTCATGTATATATATATATATATATATATATATATATATATATATATATAATACAAAGAATATATATACATGTATACACACATATATGTACATACTTACATCTACATGTATATATATATATATATATATATACATGTATACATATATATACATGCATATATATATTTACATATATATATACATGTATATATATATAAACATGTATATACATGCATATATACATATACTATATATATATATATATATATATATATATATATATATATATATATATATATATATATACATATATATATATATATATATATATATATATATATGTACATATATATATATATAGAGAGAGAGAGAGAAACACATACATACATATATATATATATATATATATATATATATATATATATATATATATATATATATATATATATATATACATACATATATACATACAATGCAAAAAAGCAAATATTTATAAATTCCATCCTAGAATTATTATTATTACACACACACACACACACACACACACACACACACACACACACACACACACACATATACGCACACACACACATAAAATCCACACATATATGTATGCATATATACTTCAAATTCGTTTATGGTCACGTTAAGGACATGCAAATACAGCTCCTATTTCATTAAACCTTTCCTAAATATTTATAAATTCCATCCTAGAATTATTATTATTACACACACACACACACACACACATATATATATATATCATTTTGTCCATGTTCTTTTGCCACGTCATGTACCCAGTTATGTATCCATATGTACATGTGGATGAAGGTACGTACATACATGTACATATATATGCATATACTCATATATTGTTTGTATCACGACAGAACGCATGCGTTAACCTTTATACAGTAAGTTTTAAATATTTTTCTAACGCGACTCTCTCTATCCCTATATCTATCTCCCCCTCTCATTCTTCCCTCTACTGTTCTTCGCCTCTACCTGTCACTACTATCTCTCTCTCTCTCTCTCTCTCTCTCTCTCTCTCTCTATCTATCTATCTATCTATCTCTTGTTACTCGTCCTTCGCCTCTCACCGTTACTACTACTATATCTCTCTCTCTCTAACTCTCGTTGCTCACTTTTATTTCCTCCCCTTCTTTTCCCTCTGCTACTCTTTCTCTTTATACAGCCTTGGTCACATGTGTCCGGATGCTATTTCTTTTCGTTCTTGGACTCCCCAAGCTCGCACGTACTTCTTTGCCCCTCCTGTTCGTGCTCCACAGCGTCCAATCCATACACACTTCACGTCTGGCTGTACAGCCTTTTTGCTTGTTTGTTTATTCACCGTTTCGTTTTCCTGTCTTGTTTTCCGTCCGCCACTACCCTCCACGAAAATAATTTAATTTGTGTTCGTGGGAAGAACCATTTCAACGATGCGTACTGCCTTAATTCTTCGAAACGCCGGTGTTTTAATGGTGGCAGCTGATGAAGGAGATGTTTCTATGTGGCCTGCTTGTTTGTTGCACCTTGTTTATCATTTTGTCCACGTTCTTTTGCCACGTCATGTATCCAGTTATGTATCCATATGTACATGTGGATGAAGGTATGTACATACATGTACATATATATGCATATACTCATATATTATATATATATATATATATATACAGGGGTTGGACAAAATTTTTGGAAAAGTAGAAATTTAACTCCGATAGTTCAATGAGCCATTATGTTACGAATATCCACCTAAATTTCATTGTGAGTGTTTGTTTGCTTTTTTTGTATTGTAGATGATTTTATTTATCTAATTTAATGATTATTTCTATCTCTTTTTCAGATCGTAGATTGATTAAGCTAAGATGCGTGACCTCATTGAGTTCGGAAAAGGGCAAACTATTGGAGCTCGAGAGACAGGACCTTCTGTCACCAGAACAGCTGAACTCCTTGGGTTTTCGAGAGCTACCCTATCAAGGACCATGACTGAACTAGGGCAAAACCTCCAGCAGAAGGAGTAAGTCCGGCAGGATTTCGAAGCTCACTGAAAGAGACCGACGCGTTTTGAATCGCATTGTGATGAAATATCACCGGACAACTGCCCCTAAATTGATTGCAGAGTTGAACCAACATCTGACTAGCCCAGATATATATATATATATGTATGTATGTACGTATATATATATATATATATATATATATATATATATATATATATATATATATATATATATATATATATATATATATATATATATATATATGTATGTATGTATGTATATATACACACACACACACACACACACACACACACACACACACACACACACATATATATATATATATATATATATATATATATATATATATATATATACATATATATATATATATATATATATATATATATATACTTTATTTAAAAGCAGCAGAAATATAACAAAAGACTGTTACTTGGAGTTTCACGTTCCCGTTCATCGGGCAGTTTTCTAACAAAACTGTCCGATGAACGGGATCGTGAAACTCCGAGTAACAGTCTTTTTTTATATTTCTGCTGCTTTTAAATAAAGCATATTACTCTACCTCTGGTATTTGAGTACTCTTTTTTCCACCTTGTTGCACATTTTATGCGCTTACTCCGGTATATATATATATATATATATATATATATATATATATATATATATATATATATATATATATATATGTATGTATGTATGTATGTATATATACGTATGTATATATGTATGTATGTACGTATGTATGTATGTATCAGTGGTGGGTCGTAGATAAAATTAGCGGGTCTGCTGCTTCACACACTTGGAGATGATGGCTATCCATCTCACAGTCGAAGATAATCTTGAAATGGAGGCTTCCAAGCAAAATGTTCGCTTCCTGTTTGTTATTATATTTTTTAAAAAACTGAAATTGGTGATCCAAACGGCTTATGGGTAAAACATAAAGATGAACAATCTGATGATTATATGCATCAAGTACACCAGAGATTTCTTGACATTGCTTTGGGTTACAATGATTAGATGTACAATAGTGTATTGATCAACAATGAAGACAAATTCCTAGCCATTGGAGAAAAGTGTTGCAGAATTACAGACTTTCTAAAGTTATTAGTGGCAATGAAAACAGATTAATATCTGAAACGTTCAGAGAAACAAATTATAACATTGATGATCTGGCAAAATATGTGAAAGAAAATGACGAACAGCTATTTCTAAATCAAAGAGAAGCATTCAAAGCAGTTGACAGTATTATGCACGAGAAGGGTGAAGTATTCTTTCTAGATGCACCAGGAGAAACTAGAAAGACATTTCTTATAAAACAACTTTTGGTAAATGTGAGACTGGAAAGAAAAATTGCCATTACATTGCAACCCTTCTATCTGGAGGCCGTATAGCCCATTCAGTTTTCAAATTTCCATTGAATATGTAGTCTAATGTAAGTCATGTAAGCAATATCAGCAATAATTCAGGAAGAGCTGAAATTCGGAAAAGATTCCAGTTGATGGTTTGGGATGAATGTACAATGGCACATGAGAGAGCCGTTGAAGCTGTTGACAGGTTATTGTGAGATATTCGAAATAACGATGATCCAATGCGAGGTGAGACTGTTGTTCTGTCTGGTGATTTTAGACAAACCCTTCCAGTTATTCCAAAGGGAACGAAAGCTGATGAAATTCGTGCATGCTCTAAATCATCACACTTCTGACGCTGCATAAAAGTACTGGAGTTTGAAAGAAATATGCGATCATATTTCAATGGCGGTAAATTATCTGAGCAGTTTACTCAAGACGTATTAATACTTGGAGAAAGAGGGGTACCTGTGGACAATGAAAGTGTAATGAATCAATCACCTTTTTGCACAATGGTGAAACCAGAGAAAGAGCATTTTAACAATGTCTTCTCAAATCTCAGTGCACAACATCAGGATCACAAATGGTTGAGTGAAAGGGCAATTCTAGCCCCGAAAAAATAACAGTGAACGCAATAAACATTGATCGCTTAATTTGCCTTCCTGGAAATTGCCAGTCTTATAGATCTATTGACACTGTTGTTGGCCAACCGCAAATAGTAAATTATCCAATTGAGTTTTTAAACTCACTGGAACCACAAGGCTTACCTCCTCATAAGCTTGACTTGAAATTTGGAGCACCTATAATACTTCTAAGAAATTAGATCATTCAAAATTGTGTAATGGAGTAAGACTTATAGTGAAGAAAATGATTCCACATGTTATAGAAGATATTGTACTCTCTGGATGGGGAGCAGACGATAAAATATTCATTACTAGAATTTCATTAATACCTACTGAGTTTCCAGTATAATTTTAAAATGTACAGTTTCCAATTAGACTAAATTTTGCAATGTCCATCAACAAATATCAAGGCGGGACATTTTCAGTAACTGGTTTGTAATCAGAGGAACATTGCGTCTCTCGTGGAAAACTGTATGTTGGATGCTCATGTGTTATTTACTAAAACTGAATTCAAGAGTTTACGACAGTCTTGTTTCAAGGCCTCCCCACGTGGAACACCCTATAATATGTCACTGGATCTCTTCTCCCATAGCTGAAAGCATTTGAACTTCCTGTCCTCGACTGTAACATGTATTTAGTAAGTATTCTTAGAAGAGAACCATTTGAAAATGTCAGTAAGTTCTACAAGTGGTCTTCCATTGGTGTTATTGTCCGGTTTTGTCGTTGGTTGGACCTGCAGTATTATCGTCGACCATTGCCCTCATTCTGGCTGGATTTCTGTGGTGGGTGGGTGTCCGGTTCGGGCACAGTCTGTGTTGCAACATATTGTCCCTTGATGTAGTCGAGATTTTCGATTCTTCTGGCTGCTCACTGTGATAAATTGCTATCACAATCCAATATTTACTTCCTCTTCTTTTACTTATCTCAGAGATTGGAATCCGGCCATGCTGGAGCACTACCTTGAAGGTTTTAATCTAACTCACTTTTAGATTTTAAGTCTGGTATTTACTCTATCGATTTCTTTTGCCGAACTGCAAATTAATGGGAACGCAAACAAACCAATACTGGTTGTTGAATAGTGGTGGAGACAAACACAAACACACACACATATACATATACGCATATACGATGGACTTCCACACAGTTTCCGTCTATAACCTCACACACAATGCATTTGTTAATCCGGTGCTATAGTAGAAAACGCTTGCACAAGGTGCCGCGAAGTAGGACAGAACCTGAAACCAGAAGGTTGCGAACCAAGCGAGCTTCTTTATTTCAGAATTGCCAGAAGCACAGCGGGCTGGACAAAAACATTAATGTCACGAAGGATGATAAGGTATGGATGATATAAATGAGAGGGGTATTCAGCGCCCACCGACAGAAAACCCCTCGAAATCAATGTTCAAACAGTTCAATAAAAACCATTAAAAAGACATGAAAAAACCCCCCAATCATTTGGGCCCCCAAGTAAGTTGACTTGCAGCCCGCAAATAACTCTGCAGCGACAAGTCAGGGCCCGCGAAAAGGAATGCGAACTCTTTTTTGTCAAGAGTCTCCATGGCCCTTGACAACACTGAATGTTGTACTACCTCCGCAGTTACCTGCGGAGGCCACAATGGACTGATTGTGCACTCCGCGAACATAATTTCTTGGTCGCACTGGTCATCCAACACTTTTCTTACAGGCCCTTCCTTGCGATGAAGGAGGACAAACTTCTCTTCCTCCTCACGGGAAGGAGCCTCAAGCTGCTCCGTCAGTGGCACACTTCTCACCGACGGAGCCTCATTCACGGGTGCCGTCGGCGGCACAGAAGCATCCACCGACTTCTCCCTCTTCTTCCTTTTCCTCTTTTACGGCCAACGGTAACTGCAACTGAACCCCCCCCCCTTTTTTTTTTAAACGAATCCAAAGAATTCGCAATATACAAAAACAGCAGCCACTGAGAGCAGGAGAAATTGTCTCAGAGCTGTACGAAATTGTCCCAGAGCTGTACGAAATTATCCCTGAGCTGTACGAAATTGTCTCAGAGCTGCACGAAATTGTCCCAGAGCTGTACGAAATTGTCTCAGAGCTGTACGAAATTGTTCCAGAGCTGTACGAAATTGTCCCAGAGCTGTACGAAATTGTCTCAGAGCTGTACGAAATTGTCTCAGAGCTGTACGAAATTGTCCCAGAGCTGTACGAAATTGTCTCAGAGCTGCACGAAATTGTCCCAGAGCTGTACGAAATTGTCTCAGAGCTGTACGAAATTGTCCCAGAGCTGTACGAAATTGTCTCAGAGCTTTACGAAATTGTCTCAGAGCTGTACGAAATTGTCCCAGAGCTGTACGAAATTGTCTCAGAGCTGTACGAAATTGTTCCAGAGCTGTACGAAATATATTAACAAAAATTACAATATAACAAATTACGCCCAGCTCAGATAAAACAAAGTCACCTACCTTGCTGAAACGTCTCTGTTTTTTTTTCTTTTTTCCTTTCAATGAACGGAGCGCAACAAACTCAAGTCCACTCTGGTTCACCTGAAACGAGCTTCTTAATCACGCGGACAAGCCAAAGTGTATAATTGTGTTCGATATGAAACCTGGCCGCCTGAGTTACAGGATGACTGCGAGAAACCCTATATGTGAATTTATATGTATATGTATGTTTTAATGTGTGTGTGTGTGTGTATGTGTGTGCGCGCGCGAATATATCTGTTAATTGTCCCGACTCGAGTCGATTTCCCTTTCATCACCACAAAAATGAACAATCTCAATAACTCAGGAAGTGCACGGTTCGATATAATCAGTAAAGCACTTGTAAGCCTTTGCTACAGTCTATTAAGAAGAGCTATGCATCCATCCATACATGTATATACATATGTATACATGTGTATATATGTACATATATATATATATATATATATATATATATATATATATATATACATACATATGTATACATGTGTATATATGTACATATATATATATATATATATATATGTGTGTGTGTGTGTGTGTGTGTGTGTGTGTGTGTGTGTGTGTGTGTGTGTGTGTGAGTGAAGGCGCATGGCTCAGTGGTTAGAGCGTCGAGCTTATGAGCATGAGGTTGTGCGTTCAAATCCCGGACCGGGCTGTGTGACGTGTTCTTGAGCAAGACACTTTATTTCACGTTACTCTAGTTCACTCAACTGTAGAAATGAGTTGCGACGTCACAGGTGCCAAGCTGTATCGGCCCCTTTGCCTTTCCCTTGGATAACACTGGCGGCGTGGAGAGGGGGGCCGGTATGCATGGGCGACTGCTGGTCTTCCATAAACAACCTTGTGCCTGGGAGGGTAACTTTCTAGGTGCAATCCCATGGTCAGTTGACTGAAAGGGGTCTCAGGATATGCATATATATATATATATATATATATATATATATATATATATATATATATATATCATTCAACTACGTTAGTAGTTGAATAATATTTTTAAGGCGACACTTTACTCACACGCAGTATATTTCAGAGCTTGTCTCTAACTCAGTTCTTAACTAAATTGAAAACTTTTAACATTTTTGAAGATCGCTGGTCCGTAGCTACATTTTGGCATAAAAAAATTGAAATTTGATCCAGTAGGAAAAAGTCTACATCAAAATTTGTAGCAACGTTCCAGGAGCGTAAGTAACGCCACCAATCAAGTTTAGATCTAAATAACTTATTTATTTTAAAAGCGAAATATATTTATCTTCATTTCAGTGATAGAAAAAGATCATGAAGAATTTTGTACTTTTGGTCTCATGCAACAAAAATTGGTATCAAAATAGTGATATTAGTAAGGCAAAAAAAATTGGATTTAAGTTTTATTAACTTTTTTTATTTTTTGAAAACAAACTATATTTTAATTAAGCTTAAATGATAGAGCTCAATTCGAGGAATTTCATGGTATCAATCTCATATATATATATATATATATATATATATATATATATATATATATATATATATATATATATATATATATACATATATATATATATATATATATATATGTGTGTGTGTGTGTGTGTGTGTGTGTGTGTGTGTGTGTGTGTGTGTGTGTGTCTGTGTGTGTGCCTGTGTGTGTGTGTGTATCTATGTATGCTAGCCCAAAGAAATCACTTCGCCGGACATTTTGTCATGATTTTATTTACTCCATGTACCAAGACTTTGTGGACACCCTGTATATATATATATATATATATATATATATATATATATATATATATATATATATATATATATATATATATATATATATATATATATATATATATATATAAAATCAGTAGTAAAAGTAGTAAAACTGCATGACTATTTGATATCCTATTGCATATTTTGATTTTATACACCCTACTCTGAGCTGTGCGGATAAAAACGGACTGACTTAGTGGTTCAACTTAAATACCTAATTCAACTAAATCTCAACCATATATATATATATATATATATATATATATATATATATATATAGTTTGAATTACGACTACATTTTGATAAGTACAGCTTTTACTTTGTTAAACGACTTTATATCATTGTTTGAAAATAATATGTATTCTTGTATTATTATATTATTCAATTGATTTTTAAAGATTATTTTTAATCGATACCTTATTTAACACTAAATTATTTAGAAGTAAGAGTATTATTTTAACCTAAAATAAAACTTCGATGTGATTTGGGTTGAAATATTTTCGATTAATACTGTTTAATATTTCATTCTATTTTATGCGATAAATAATTAGTCTTTTTCATTTATTCATTTCTTTATTTATACAGTATCGTTAATGGTTTTTTTTATTATGACTTAAGCGATATAAAGTTTAATCCTTCATTCATAATAATTTTTCTATTCATAATTTTTTCATTCATATTTTTATTTCTAATAAACCTTTAGTTCTTATTTTAATTTTTAATTTTTAATGTCTAAGTTTCAGTTTGAAATACAACATTTTGATTAGTATAGTTTTTACTTTGTTTAACGACTTTATATCATTGTTTGAAAAAAATAAGTATTCTTGTATTATTCAATTGATTTTTTAATGACAATTAAAAAAACGTTTTTAGTCTTAAATACCCTAGCTTAAATTATTACATCGTTTAAATATGTGCTAATATTATCTTTATTATTATTTTAATCTTAAACTTCGTTCAAATTGTATTTTAAACGAAAAAAATTGTTTAAGTTAGTTTTTGTATATAATATACCTATTAGCAGATATTATAATGGACGTAGGGTTGATTATGGAATGTTTATTATTTTGATATTTTTAATAATATTTTTCTATCTTTATATAATAAGTATTTTATATACATTCATTTGTTATCTATTGTTGGTTGATATATATATTATTATTGTTGTATTTTGACCTGAAGATTAGCTATATTTTCTGTATAATAGAATTGATTTTCGATAGTTTTAATCGATTTTAATCGATTTAAATTTCCTTTCTATTTGAAAATTAGTTATGAAATACGTGTAGTCATTTTATTATCTTTATCTTATGATATTTACTTTGTAATATATTATACTTATTTATTGTGCTTTTAATTATTAATTTTTCTAAATGTGACAGAGGATTTTCATCGATAAGTTCATGAACCTTGGTTCTTTTCCCTAAAACTATATATTTATATGTATTTTATGCTGTGAAACTTAATTTAATTTTAATTTTTAATAAATTGATTTTAATTGAGTTTTTACCTGTAATTTTGGATTTTATCCCTAATATATATATATATATATATATATATATATATATATATATACATGCATGCATATGTATATACGTATATATGCATATATGCTCGTATGTATATATAGATATATATATAAAGTGAGAGAGAGAGAGAGAGACAGACGGAGGTATACAGATATGTGCATGTGTACACACACACACACACACACACACACACACACACACACACACACACACACACACACACACACACATATATATATATATATATACATATGTGTGCGTGTTTTTTATCTGTGTGTGTGTGTGTGTGTGTGTGTGTGTGTGTGTGTGTGTATACACACGTTTATTCGCATACATACATGTAATGGGCAGTAGTCGCATACATACGTATCCACCGATCTATTTAACAATATATCGATTTGTTTGTTTTTGTTTTTCTCTATCCTTGCATATATCGACCTATCCTTACATCTATCTATGCACACATGTTTATATGCATACACACACGCGCGCACGCACACACACATATGCACATAAATGTACATGTTTACATGTGCTTTATATCATATACATATATAGTACGTATATATGCATATATACATATACATATGTACACTCACATACAGACACACATAGATAGACATGCATATAAATCTACATATTTACATATATAGTATATAATATACATACATATATGCGTACACACACAAACACATACACACACACACACACATATATACTTGTACGTTTAAATATATTTGGATATATAAATACATATGTATGTATGTATGTATATGTAAAGATTTGTAGGCTTTGCTTTATGCATGTATTCTCATGCATATAGTTGCATATCAGTAAACGACATTTCTGCTTTATATTTTCGATGGGGATAATTTCCAGTATGTATAAATTCTGACTCATTTTATTGAAGTCATGTATAAATGACTTATACACGCACGCGCACACACACACACACACACACACACACACACACACACACGAGTAGATATATATGGAAAAAAGACAAAGTAGAAAATGCTAAAATATTTTTATAAAGAACATTACAGAACCGGTTTCGATCCTTGAGATCTTTTCAACAGTAAATATGAATAATAAATTTTTGAAAAATTATTGAAAAATTAAATTTTGGTAGATTTAAAAGAAAAGTCTTTTTAAAGACATATTTGTATAGTATTCAAGTACCAGCGGCATTTTTCTTGTTTCTGCCTGTCTCTGTCTCACTTGTTAACTCTTGTGGGTTCGAACCCAGAGACAGGCAGAAACAAGAAAAATGCCGCTGGTACTTGAATACGATACAAATATGTCTTTAAAAAGACTTTTCTTTTAAATTTACCAAAATTTAATTTTTCAATAATTTTTCAATAATTTTTCCAAAAATGTTGATGTTCAGTGTCAGGTCAATCATGGTGTTGCAGGCTTATGATAAAAGTCATTCCAAATATGGCCACCACCATTATATTCAGATATGATGTACCTGGAGTTACGTTATTGAATATTTTCACTTTCTTGTTCTTCTTCATGTCCTGTTCATGTATGTACCTGTATGTTTGTATAAAAACATATGTAAATAAACAAATTGAAACGTTTGATCTAAAAATTACCTGATCAATAGTTTATTATATGCTCGGTTTTGTCCACGTCTTTCTGCTGCTGCTGCTTCTGCTGCTGCTACCATTACTACCACTACTATTACTACTATAATGTTTCATTTATTGGCCGCAAAAAAACAGAGTTAGTGTAGTACAAAGGACAGCGGGTATTTATATAATCACAAAAAGATAATAAAAAACAATAAAAACAATAATCAAGAAAATGACAACAAAATTCCCCGTCATTGAGTGGACGCGGACACCTCAGTGTATATCTGTAAGCAATGACTTGTTATAAATCGAATATAGTTGCACCTCAGATTAGAGTTGTTTCCACTACACTTGATATAAGTGAACAATAGCGATGGTAGTGGACGGTTGGCATATCACTTTTACTCTTTTACTCTTTTATTTGTTTCAGTCATTTGACTGTGGCCATGCTGGAGCACCGCCTTTAGTCGAGCAAATCGAACCCCAGGACTTATTCTTTGGAAGCCTAGTACTTATTCTATCGGTCTCTTTTGCCGAACCGCTAAGTGACGGGGACACAAACACACCAGCATCGGTTGTCAAGCAATGCTAGGGGGACAAACACACACACACACACACACACACACACACTCTCTCTCTCTCTCTCTCTCTCTCTCTCTCTCTCTCTCTCTCTCTCTCTCTCTCTCTCTCTCTCTCTCTCTCTCTCTCTCTCTCTCTCTCTCTCTCTCTCTCTCTCTCTCTCTCTCTCTCTCTCTCACACACACACACACACATATATATATACATACATATATTCGACGGGCTTCTTTCAGTTTCCGTCTACCAAATCCACTCACAAGGCTTTGGTCGGCTCGAGGGTATAGTAGAAGACACTCGCCCAAGATGCCACGCAGTAGGACTGAACCCGGAATCATGTGGTTGGTAAGCAAGCTGGTGATTGTTGAAGTCATTTGTGAAGTGAACAATTCAGACATTTGTACACCTTCATTGGCAGTTTACTGGCATCAGTTGATAATACCGACAACAGTCGACAGTCGTTAACGTTTTCAAAAATCATTGTTAGCCTCATCTGAAACAAAGGCAAGTTTTGTTTCGTTACATTCTACTATGTGTTGGAACCTCAACGTTGCTCTTAACTATGACTGTATACATCCCAGCACTGTGATTGTGGCTAGATCAGTTGATAAGCGTTGCTTCTGTGTGATTATGTTTATTCACGTGTCTATATTGTGTGAGTCCGGTAAAGTAATACAGACAACGTTATAGTATACAGTATTTATGTGTGATGGATGCTAATTCGTGACCGAGTAAGACCTTCTTAAACTCAGTATGTCTGCGCAACAAAACAGGGATTTATACCCCATGTTTCTAGACTTAACCAGTCCTGAGGAGGTGTGGAAGATTATGGGAAACGTTCGGCTGGCAAGACAAATTCATCAGCATTGTGTGTGAGCTTCCCGACGGCGTACTCGCTCGGATGGTGAACAGTAGAGATTCTTCCGTTGAATTCCCAGTCACTTATGGAATCAAGCAGTGCTGTGCACTCGCATCTCTGCTGTTCAGCATGATCCTCTCTGCCATGCTGCGGGATGCTTACCGCAATATCGCGGAAACCAACCTTAGGATCAGATTCAGAACTAATGGTAGACTCATATCGATGTATATATATATATATATATATATATATATATATATATATATATATACAAGAGATAAAGAATGATAAGATTCGGGCTACATGTTTCATATGGAGCGGAACTTCGGAAGTGGTAAATGTTCCTTTCTAATGAAGAGCGTAGGCTAGAAACGTAAAAGCCTTTCTCACCTACCCAAGCGTTAAACAAATACACCTATTTGTTGTTTACACCCCCGTCTTCGTCTTTTGTTTTCTTTTGTAAATTCAAACTATATATATATATATATATATATATATATATATATATATATATATATATATATATATATATATATATATATATATATATATATATATATATATATACGTAGACACCACACAAAATATACTACAACAGAGACTGTATATGAGATCATCTCACAACAGTTATATTCTACGG
>NC_142955.1:12750279-12757779 GCF_046866305.1 Octopus bimaculoides | reverse complement strand
TAATATTTCTAAACATGAAAAAAATGGCAGCCTTAAATCACAAATATAGTGTGCATGTGTGTGTTAGCATGAGGTTCGCAAAGACTGGTGCAGCTTTAGTACCCATCGCGATACCACATTTTTGGCGAAAGTATGTTTGCAAACAGGAAGTAATTATTGGTCAGAATGAACTTAAGTGATTCTATAATGAAGGTTGTGTTGATGCGATTAGGAAATGTTTCTGGGTCTTTGTGCAGTCAGAATTTAATTGCCTCAATAGCATATTCATGAGGGATATTTGTATAAAGGTTGATCACGTCAAAAGAAACCAAGAGTGACTCCTCGTTTGTTGTTTTCTGTTTTCGGGAGGTGATTGAGCATTGTAAAACACATCGCTTAAGCAATTTCCTGGACATTCTTTTGAAACCTTTCCTAAGTCACATCAAAAGTTTCATTAGAGATGATCTTGACATGCTTATTTCTGTATCTTACAATACATCTCAACGCTTCTAAAAAAAACAAACAAATTTTGTTTGTTTACTTTCATCGTAAAGTTAAATTTATTCTTATATTTAATATTTAAAGAACGCAACGTTTCCTGTCTTCATAAAATTGAGTGTACCTTTTGCAAATACCACTAGAAACTAGTATTAAAACACCCCTACTGACATAATAATAATAATTATTATTGTTCGAGTTATATATTTTTGCCTAATTTGTTGTTTATGTTATCGGTAATCCATTAACCAACCATACTAAAATCATGGCCTTTCAAAAGAATTGATGACCAATTAAATTACGGGACTGATCATAACACCCTGCCCACTTTCCGCAGGATTTCAGCTATGTCATGTCCCCGTAACTTAGCGGTCCTGCACAAGCGACCGATAGAATAAGTAACAAGCTTACAAAGGGTAAGTACAGGAGTTGATTTCTTCGACTGAAAGACTCCAGCATGGCCACAGTCAAAATGACTGAAACAAGTAAAATAATAAAAGAATATTTATACACACACACACACACATTTATATATAAACATATACATAAATATATAGACATACACACCCGTCTTCGTCATTAATTTTTTTCGTAAATTCTCACTATATATATATATATATATATATATATATATATATATATATATATATATATATATATATATATGGGAGAATGTACGAAAAAACAACAGACGAGGACAGGTGGTGTAAATAACAAAAGGATGTATTAGTATGACGCTTGGGAATACGGAAAGTCTTTGACGTTTCGAGCTACGCTCTTCAACAGAAAGAATACGGAGACAAGGAGAAAAGCACGGAGAAAAAAAATTGAATAGTGTTCAGTCAACGGTCAATGTATATATATATATATATATATATATATATATATATATAAAGGTTTTTTTCATACTGAACTACTTGGCAGAATTGTTAATTGTTAATTCTATTATTAATTGACGATTCTCTGCCCTTATTCTTGTATATATATATATATATATATATATATATATATATATATATATATATATATATATATATATATATATTCTACATACTTCCTTCAATTTCTACATACTAAATTCAGTCACAAAGTGCCCAAGGTGACATAAAGAAAGATTTGCCCCAAGACTGCATGGTTACCACACAGCCACGCTTGCTCCGATACGCACGCGCGCACACACACATACACATACACACACATACGCACGCACACACGCACACGCACATACACACACGAACGAACACACATACATGCAAAATGATATCTATCTATATATACATACATACATACGTACATACATACATACATATATATATATATATATATATATATATATATATATATATGCGAGTAAAAATAAATACAAAAAAGGTGGGGTTTTTTTGTATGATTGTGTATAGAGGAATATATTATTTTGCTTAAAAGAGTTCCAACACTGTCTGTTTTTTATGTTTTATTTATATTCCTGCAGAACTAATGTGGGGTATAGAATATGGAATATACAATATACAATATAAAATAAAATAAAATAAAAATGGATGGCACCATGAAAGAAAGTATTGAATGTAGATGAAATATTGAGTGTTCAATATAAAGGATCAAATATATAAATATATAAATATAAATATATATATATAAAGGCGACTCGAGTTTCAGGGCTATTTCCCTTCGTCATGGCCGGTATGACAGACTTTAACAGACTGTAATAAGTTGGCTGGTTTTCTGTCTTTTATACCAAATCCTTTGGACGGCAGCAGTAGGTGTTTGGCTATTTTTAGAATTGATGTTAAATCTATTTTTAGAAATGATGATATTTTAATTTATTGTTTTGTGTGGGTTGTAGGGATAAGATTTTTAAACCCCAGTAGGTGTTTGGCTGTTCTTAGAAATGATGCCAAATCTATTTATAGAAATGATGATATCTGAGAGATTTTTTGTGTTTTGGTTACAGGGATAAGATTTTTAAACCCCAAGTAAGATGGATTTAATCATTGTTTGTTAAGAGTGGGTTTGAATTTCTTAATAAAGTCCTTTTCTTTGCATTTTCTTTCAATTTCATTCCGGTTGTAAAGTTTATGGAATGGAAATATAATAAAAGTTTGATGACCACATGTTGCTAGATGGTTACTCAGTGGTACTTGGCGGACTTCTGGGTTTTTAATCTGTTGTCGATGTACCCGTGAGCGTTCCGATAGTGCATTACCTGTCTGGCCAACGTACAATTCTTCACAATTAGGGCATTTGATGCAGTAGATTAGATTTCTACTTTCGCAGTTCATGTTCGCATTGGTGAATATTTTCCCTGTTTTTGTGTTCATATATGGGCCGGAATGGATTGATCGGCATGTGCCGCATCGGCTATCATTGCATTTGGATACAGTGAATGTTTGATTTTTGTTGCTGAGGTCAAACCTTGCCTTTGTTAATAGTTTTTTCAAGTTTTTAGGTTGTCTCTTACTGAGAGTAATATTTTGATCTGTAATGATATTTCTCAATTCCTTACTTTGTGCAAGGATCGGTAAGTTCGCTTTGGCGATATTAAAGATGTTCTGGTGGCATGGATTTTGTGTCACTATAAATGGAATGATCTTTTCCTGTTTGTCTTTTATGTAAAAATGACCAGTAACTGGTCTGTCAACATGCTAGAAGAAGATCACTTAAAAAATTCTCAAAGAACTGAGGTATTTATAATTTTCACTGCTCTAGCCCGCATGTTTTGGCTCCGCTGAATCTTTCTTTGAGAATTTTTTAAGTGATCTTCTTCTAGCATATTGACAGACCAGTTACTGGTCATTTTTATATACAAAAGTACTATAATCCATTTAGGATCTCCAAAATTTTTTCCTGAACCTTCTGATTCTTTTAATGTGCTAGTTTCCTGGTATTAAATTGATATTAATTAATATCGAATTTTTACCCTATTGTTAATTATATATATATATATATATATATATATATATATATATATATATATATATATACTGGCATGTACATATATAGATAGACATAGATTGATAGATAGATAGATAGATAGATAGATAGATAGATAGATAGATAGATAGATAGATAGATAGATTACCTTTCTTATAATAAAGCACCATTAATTCCCATGATACGTGTAAAGACATGCAGTGTGAAACTGGTGAGAACTGTTCGTGTTATGCTTCGACGTCTGTAACTGTTTGCGTGTTTGGCGTCTAACTGTTTGTCATGAAATGAAGAAAATTATCTATTAACATGTCAACTATCAATGGTTGAAATTAAGAGTTTACCCATTCAGGACTATGTTCCTGTTACATCATCCACGGTGATTGATCTGAATGATTTTCTATAATGGAAGTCTTCGGTATAGAGACCCTAATTGTTCTGCTTTTATATCTCCACCAACAGAAACACCAATATCACATCACGCTATCACCAGGTGTTAAAACTACAACGTCACTATCGCAAACACCACAACTGCCTTACTGCTAACATCGGAGCGGCTTCAGGAACCACAGAGCCGTATTTTCTGACTCCACTGAGGGCCTTTATTCTTCATAGCAATCAAAGGAGACATATTGAAAAAGCTGGTTTATTTTCACTTCTGTGGAGAAATACAGTTATATTAGTAAACAATCTTGAACTGAGTTGATAGTACTGTGTTTTGGTTATTTATGCACAGTCTATATATTTTGATTATTTATGGACAAGCCTAAGTCTGTAAGTAATACTGATAAGAGAAAATAGGACAGAAAGCAGCGGCCGGTATTGGCATTTCTGAAGTGTTCAGACATCTGAAGACACAACTGTTGGTAATAGAGGGTAATACTGACAGTAGAAGACAGTAAGGGGAGCAGGGGAAAAGTGGTGACATTAATGAACCATCCTGACAGGAAGTCCTCACATAACCACCTAAAGTGTACGCTCTCCGTCCTACCTCGCTAAAAGTAAGTGTGTTTTCTATCACATTGTATTTTGTGTGTTCTGGTATGTGTTATCGTTAGTGTGTGCTACAGCTAAGATTAAAGTGTGTGTTTTCGTGTGTATGTGTGTGGGCTCGCATATGCGTGTGTGTGTTATGAAAAGAGCGGGAGTCTGTGGTGTTGTATAAACACCAGATCAACTCTGATGCAAAAGAGCCATGATTTAAAGCAGGGTCACCAAACTACGGTTCGTGGGCCTCATACGGCCCGCGAGGTCAGTTCATTCGGCCTGCCGCCGCTCTGTACCTTTTGTGTAAGTACCTGCATTTTCTTCTGGGATGGCATCAATGTTTGAAACAACTTATACTTGTGAACCAACATTTTCAAAGACGAAGTATGTGAAGCCAGGACATCAAACGAGGTTGACTGATGAACATTTGAAAGCAATTCTCTTGGTTGGATGCAGCAATTCCTAAGCAAATATTAATATCTTAAAAGCCAAACAATAGTTTCACAAATCTCGCTAACTTTTTTGCTGCTTAGTTTGTGAGATTCAGATGTGTGCGCACTGGTGTGATATAACTGTCTTTTGCTAACGTTGCCTTCTTTTATAACTTTTTGGTAAATAAATATGTTGGGTGTCTTTATTTTATTGCGTATTCACTGTTTTGTGTTGAACAAAACGGTTATGCGGCCCGCGCTTGTTATCCTCTCAGTTATCTGGCCCACCGTGAATAAAGTTTGGTGACTCCTGATTTAAAGAAATCCAAATGTGACCCTCCCATCTTTTGCTAAGACATAAGTATTTATGGCTTCATCATCCGTTTCTGTTACAAATGCTTAGCAAGAAGTCATCCTCAAACGATGAAACTTATGGCCAGAGATATTCCAGCTTCGATTATGCCGTATTTGTAACCACACACACACACACACACACACACACACACGCACACGCAAACGCACACGCACACGCACACACACACACACACACACACACACATACACACACAAACACATACCAAAAGAGCAATCCTTACTTCGAGTTATAGGACTTTACTACGCCACGCTACCAATGACAGGTGACAACAGTTGAAATAAGGGTGACTGCGTGTGTGTGAAACCACAGAGCTGCAAAAGCCAATCATGCATTCTTTCAGTTGTTGCAACGATTAGCCACTCTCTTTCCCCCCCTCTCTCTCTCTCTCTCTCTCTCTCTCTCTCTCTCTCAAACACACACATATAATAGATAGATAGATAGATAGATAGATAGATAGATAGATAGATAGGTAGATAGATTGATTGATCGATTGATTGATAGATGCAAAGGGCTTCCACATACTTTCCGTCTCCTAAATTCCCTCTCAAGGCATTGGTTGGCCGGGGCAATAGTAGAAGACACTTGCCCAAGTAGCTGCTCAGTGGGACTGAACCGGGAGGACCGTGATTACCAAGCGAGCTTCTTAATCCTACAGTTATGCCTGTGCCTATATTCTGTGGTTTCTGTCATTAGTGACCACAAATGAAGGCCTTAGCTTTCCGCTAGAAAAGCGTCATCTGCGTCGAAATAGCTCTATGCGCAATTGCCAGTATCTGTCACAAAAGCCCCATTCGCGGGTTGTTCCTATGCTGTTTGAGTTTTTATGTAATTCCTCTCTGTTGTGTTGTCCGGTTTAATCCGGTTCGATTTAACCCAAGCCTGGGCAATGTGGTGTGAAGGACAGGTTGTTGCCAATGCAGTGCGTCATTGATGGACCCAAAGAAACAGCAAAAACTGCTACAATTTCCTGTCAGCGTCGTCGTAGGAGTGGCAAGAGTGAGGTTGTAGACAGCATTGAACTGCTTCAGGGTCTTTGATGCCCGATTCTCCCTCAATGTTTACAGCCGAACACTTTCCTATGGTTTAGTATTATTGCAAGGTGTCGGAGGTTTGGAATCAGACCCAATACCACCCCCAATACCACCCCAATACCACCACCACCACCACCACCACCAGGCTAATGAGACCCATCTGTTCAACTGAATTACTAATTAACCTATAGATGGTGCCATAACAAATACTTCTACTCCAGGCCAAAGTAACCTGGGAACAGCCTTGACTAAGAGGTGATACCAAACTCTTCAAAACCCTGGGTCCCGTACTGAATGCAATTTAAAATCTTCCCCAGGACCTGCGTCTCTAACTTTTTTCTTCTCTTCCTGTCTTTCTCTTCCTTGTTCTCTCTTTATATATTAAAATTCTTCTTGTCTCATTGCTGAATCTCCTCATATCCTTCCCCACTCCATTCTTTCTCTCTTTCATGCCATTTCTTTCCCCCTTTTGTCTACTTCTAGCAATCGTAGAGCCAAGAATGTTCCAGTTTCGTTTTACCCGTCCAGCCGCGATGGAAGTTCTGCTGTTAACCCTTACAACAATTCTGGTTGCTACCTCCGACCAGGAATATGATGGTTACTACAAATCTTTGGGTCCTGGTTATACCTATGCTTACCTTCAGCCATCTCCATCAGAACAATTCTTCTCAACACGAAATCGATTCGACTGTACCGCGCTCTCTCAGAGGAGCCAATCGCAATTTTTCACTTACAACAAAGTCAGCCATGTTTGTAAGAATTACTCACCGAAAAATATAATGAAAGTCGTCAGCACGAATGACAAGAACGAGATTTCCTTCTATAGAAGTAAGTGAAGCTTCTTTATTATTACTGTTCTTTTTGTGCTTTGTCTTTTTTTTACTTTCTGCGGTACCAGTTGTACAGTGGGGGTCAATGAAATCGTCTAACTCTTTCCCCCCACAAAATTACTGGCCTTGCGCCAAAGTTTGAAATCAATATTAATGTTGTTGTTGCTGTTGATGCTGTTGTTATTGCTGCTTCTGTTCTTGAACCTCAATATCTCTGCTTTCAGTGTCACTGAAATCTATGTCTTACCTTGCTAATTTCCGTCTGATAGATTCTATATTTGATTTCTTCGATTTCTACTTGTGTTAACCAGCATTTCAATCTTATCTGTCTTTCTTAATCACTTAGTCTCTGTCGAGTTACATCAAATAATTCCGTTTCAAACCATAGCTTTCTCATTCTGTCCAATGTACCCAAATCTGCAAGTTACACTTGGGACGTA
>NC_142955.1:12732779-12745279 GCF_046866305.1 Octopus bimaculoides | reverse complement strand
GTAAGCGACGGAGTGCCAACAAGAGAGATATGTATGTGTGTGCGTGCGTATGAGTATGTATGTGTGTGTGCGCGTGTGTGTAGTATACACGCACTTGTGTTTTAAGATAGATAGCGTTGTCAGGTTACCCTTGCGTTAATCAAGGAAATTTTATGACGCCTTTTGGGGATTATGCTATGGATTTTAACACAAGCTAGTATAACCATCTATTTATCAAGCGTAATGCAACGATAGGCCAGTTACTGCAATATTTGTTCTGAGATTACCTCTCTTACTCTCACTAGCCGCTGCTGGGACGAGTTTTCCTGTCTCTCTGTTATTCATTGTGTTCGTAACACCACAAATCCATAGTAGTGAAATAGTAACTAGCTATCGACATTGTGTATATATATTAAGTATGATACACAGATATCTATTTTAATCAAATACTGATTTATTCGATTGTGCACATCGGACATAATGCTATTTAATAAATGTTTATATTTTCTTATTCTGAAACCTAAACGAGATTTTTTTTTCAACTCCGCAGAGCTACGCGTCGCTTCTATATAGCGAACGACAATGGTTGTGACAGGGACAGTGGCTGGTTGATAATCAATGAGGGCCCCTTTCAATGTCCGCATGATGTCACGAAGCACTACCCTGCAATTCGTTATTCTAATACAACATCGCAAGTTGTTTGGAGAAACGGTTAGTGATGTTTTATTTTCTTTGTGTGTGTGTGTTTGTGTGTGTGCGCGCGTGCGTGCGTCTTACAGTAAGTAGTAGTAGTAGTTATTTCTGTACTTATTGCTGAGCAGCCAATCAGCCTTGATTGAGTCGATTAATGATCAAAGGCGTTCCAACCGTGACACATCTATATGTTTCTCATTAAACTGTGTGGAGATTTGACCGTTATTTCTAGTAATTCGAGTGACCACGTATAAAGTCTTTAACAGAGACTGGTTGTGTTTAACAGAGACTGGCTGTGTTTCACAGAGATTGGCTGTGTTTCACAGAGATTGGCTGTGTTTCACAGAGATTGGCTGTGTTTCACAGAGATTGGCTGTGTTTAACAGAGACTGGCTGTGTTTAACAGTGACTGGCTGTGTTTCACAGAGATTGGCTGTGTTTCACAGAGATTGGCTGTGTTTCACAGAGATTGGCTGTGTTTCACAGAGATTGGCTGTGTTTAACAGAGACTGGCTGTGTTTAACAGAGACTGGCTGTGTTTCACAGAGATTGGCTGTGTTTCACAGAGACTGGCTGTGTTTCACAGAGATTGGCTGTGTTTCACAGAGACTGGCTGTGTTTCACAGAGACTGGCTGTGTTTAACAGAGACTGGCTGTGTTTAACAGAGACTGGCTGTGTTTAACAGAGACTGGCTGTGTTTAACAGAGACTGGCTGTGTTTCACAGAGATTGGCTGTGTTTCACAGAGATTGGCTGTGTTTCACAGAGATTGGCTGTGTTTAACAGAGACTGGCTGTGTTTAACAGAGACTGGCTGTGTTTCACAGAGATTGGCTGTGTTTCACAGAGACTGGCTGTGTTTCACAGAGATTGGCTGTGTTTCACAGAGATTGGCTGTGTTTCACAGAGACTGGCTGTGTTTAACAGAGACTGGCTGTGTTTAACAGAGACTGGCTGTGTTTAACAGAGACTGGCTGTGTTTAACAGAGACTGGCTGTGTTTAACAGAGACTGGCTGTGTTTAACAGAGATTGGCTGTGTTTAACAGAGACTGGCTGTGTTTCACAGAGATTGGCTGTGTTTCACAGAGACTGGCTGTGTTTCACAGAGATTGGCTGTGTTTCACAGAGACTGGCTGTGTTTCACAGAGATTGGCTGTGTTTCACAGAGATTGGCTGGTTGAGTATCAATCAAGGTCCTATTTATTGTCATTATGATATCATGGATCAACACCCTTCAATTCGTTATTCTGATACAAAATCGAAAGTCGTGTGGGGCAACGGTAAGTGATGTTTTGTGTGTGCGTATGTTTGTGTGTGGATGTGCGTGTGTGCGTGTGTATGTGTGTTAATGTGAGTAGCAATTATCGAAGTAATCTTTGTATTTATTGTACACCAATCAATTATCCTTAATTCACTTGATTTCTGATCATAGACGTTCCAACATTAAAACATGTGTGGAAATTTGGCTGCTATTTCTAGTAATTAGAGCAACCACGTATAAAGGCTCACCCTAGTCGATGTAACCGACGGTGTGCCACGACGATATATATATATATATATATATATATATATATATATATATATATATATATATATATATATATATATATAGATAGATAGATATATATATACATATATATATATATATATATATATATATATATAGATAGATAGATATATATATACATATATATATATATATATATATATATATATATATATATATATATATATATATATATATATATATATATATATACATATATATATATATATATATCTATATATATATATATATATATATATATATATATATATATATATATATATATATATATATATATATACATATATATATATATATATATATATATTTATATATATGTATGTATGTATGTATATATATAATTTTTAATTCCTTTTGTTGTTGATGTTATTGTTACTTCCAGGTTTCGGATTAGCAGATTCCTTGGCCATATTCATCCGCATCAGGCAGTAGAAATGACCCAACACATAATATCCACTGATACTATTGCTGTTGTTAACGTCCATCCAATCCAGCTGACCACCTCTAGTGATCCACATAGATCAAGCATTACTTGTTAATAAAGAATCCATACAAATATTCTATCCAACATCAGTTTTTGAGCTGTGATTCTCTTCCTCCCTTTCCAGAATTGCTGTTTTTGTTGTTGCTCCAGTTCACCTCTAACCATATATATATATATATATATATATATATATATATATATATATATATATATAAAACAAATAATAAATGAGTATATGCATATATACGTACAAGTATGTGCATACCTACATCGAACTGTATATATAGGTACGTATCTGGGTACAGGACATTGCAAACAAAACGTAGACAAAAAATAATAATAACCAAAGTACAGAAAACACACAGGCCACATAGAGAACATTTTCCTTCATCATCTGCCCCCATTCTAACACAGGCGTTTCCAAGAGTTGGGCAGGACGCATTGTTAAAATGGCTCTTTCCACGGACCACAAATTAAATTTGTATACACAAATTAAACTTGTACCATGGAGGAATGTAGCGGCGGACAGAAAACGAGACAGGAAAACAAACGATATATATACACATATATATATATATGATTATAATTAAAGGTATCAAAGAGGCACCATCATGCCAGAAATAGTAGTCAAAACTGACTATAGAACTACATCATGCAGTCATAAAGTAGAGGTGATAAGACAAATGAAAAAAGAAATAGGTAAGAACTGAATGGTTAACTCCATATCGATGACTGTAGAATTGGTAATAAAATACACTGCCTTTATCAGTGGAAATACACCAAAATTAGTACATAATTACAGATATATATATAAATATATCACGGGGATGTGAGTTCGAGTCCACAACTAACCACCTACACTTTTTTCTTCAAAATAGGGGTAGTGTATCCTGTTCAAGCTATATTATTAGCATTATTCTGCGATTGAGAATTTAAAATCACTTCTTTAACTTTCTAAAACATCTCAACGCCTCTAAAAGCAAACTTCGTTTGTTTATTTACGTTCGTCGTAATTTGAATCTAGTATATATATATATATATATATATATATATATATATATATATATATATATATATATATATACATACATATATATATATATATATATATATATATATATATATATATATATATATATATATATATATATATATATATATATACATATACATATATATATATATACATATATATATATATATATATATATATATATATATATATATATATATATATATATATATTTATATATATATATATATATATATATATAAATATATATATGTGTGTGTGTGTGTGTGTGTATATATACAATATACGAATACTTACATATGCGCACGTATACACACATATATGTGCACGTATATACTAGACTAATTCATTTGCCCGTCTCACATCATGTGCTACATGGTCAAAATATCATCGCAGTAAATATGATGACACGAATGTATATGAGCGAATGTATATTTTTATATATAAAAAAAGATAAGACCATTATTTATAATGGCCTGAGCGTAAAATTCCGCATAGGTTAATAACTATTATAGGTATATAATAATATAAATATAATTATAAGTAAGGGTATCAAAGAAGCACCACCATGCCAGAAATGTGTCTATGTATATAGATACATATGTAAATATATGCATGTATATATATATGTATACACACACACACACACACACACACACACACACACATACACACACACACACACACACACACACACATACACACACACACACACACACACACATATATATATATATATATATATATATATATTATATATATATATATTTATATATATATATATATATATATATATATATATATATATATATATATATATATATTTATATATATATATATATATATATATATATATATATTTATATATATATATATATATATATATATATATATATATTTATATATATATATATATATATATATATATATATATATATATATATTTATATATATATATATATATATATATATATATATATATATATTTTTATATATATACATACATACATACATATATATATATATATATATATATATATATATATATATATATATATATATATATATATATATATATATATATATATATATATATATATGTATATGTATGTATGAATGTATATATATTTGAAAAGATTTGTTAAAGTACTACACGAGCAAGTAGATATTGAAAATGAATAAAAATGAATAAAAATCTACTAAAAGAACAAGTTGGAATTACCATGTTCAAGGAAAGGACCACGTGAGTATGCAAGAAATAACAGTAAACTATGAATGTCTTTCTTTATTTTAATTTCAATTTTATTTTATTAATAGCCCTTTTCTCTTATCACATATTTTATATTCATTTTTGATAAGGTTTTTAAAAAAAACCCCGAAACATGTAAATTAAATAAAACCCCCCAAAAATGTTTTTAAAAAGTGTCATTTTCATTTTTATTCATTTTCAATACACACACACACACACACATTTATATATATATATATATATATGTGTGTGTGTGTGTGTGTGTGTATACATGTGTATCTGTATATATATATATATATATATATATATATATATATATATATGTATGTATATATATATATGCATGTATGTATATATTTGCGTAAATCTAGAATAATGAGAATGAGTGCTCATAGGTGGATAAATATTCTTTATTTGTATGAAGTGGCTTCATGTGACGGAAGTATCTTAACAATTTTTCAAGGCGATGAAATGGAGGAATGATGCTCGTCTCCATTTTGTGTTTTAATCTTAAATGGAGACAAAATCCATTCCTCCATGGGATCGGCTTGAAAAATTGTTAGGATATAATATTTCTAAACATGAAAAAAATGGCAGCCTTAAATCACAAATATAGTGTGCATGTGTGTGTTAGCATGAGGTTCGCAAAGACTGGTGCAGCTTTAGTACCCATCGCGATACCACATTTTTGGCGAAAGTATGTTTGCAAACAGGAAGTAATTATTGGTCAGAATGAACTTAAGTGATTCTATAATGAAGGTTGTGTTGATGCGATTAGGAAATGTTTCTGGGTCTTTGTGCAGTCAGAATTTAATTGCCTCAATAGCATATTCATGAGGGATATTTGTATAAAGGTTGATCACGTCAAAAGAAACCAAGAGTGACTCCTCGTTTGTTGTTTTCTGTTTTCGGGAGGTGATTGAGCATTGTAAAACACATCGCTTAAGCAATTTCCTGGACATTCTTTTGAAACCTTTCCTAAGTCACATCAAAAGTTTCATTAGAGATGATCTTGACATGCTTATTTCTGTATCTTACAATACATCTCAACGCTTCTAAAAAAAACAAACAAATTTTGTTTGTTTACTTTCATCGTAAAGTTAAATTTATTCTTATATTTAATATTTAAAGAACGCAACGTTTCCTGTCTTCATAAAATTGAGTGTACCTTTTGCAAATACCACTAGAAACTAGTATTAAAACACCCCTACTGACATAATAATAATAATTATTATTGTTCGAGTTATATATTTTTGCCTAATTTGTTGTTTATGTTATCGGTAATCCATTAACCAACCATACTAAAATCATGGCCTTTCAAAAGAATTGATGACCAATTAAATTACGGGACTGATCATAACACCCTGCCCACTTTCCGCAGGATTTCAGCTATGTCATGTCCCCGTAACTTAGCGGTCCTGCACAAGCGACCGATAGAATAAGTAACAAGCTTACAAAGGGTAAGTACAGGAGTTGATTTCTTCGACTGAAAGACTCCAGCATGGCCACAGTCAAAATGACTGAAACAAGTAAAATAATAAAAGAATATTTATACACACACACACACACATTTATATATAAACATATACATAAATATATAGACATACACACCCGTCTTCGTCATTAATTTTTTTCGTAAATTCTCACTATATATATATATATATATATATATATATATATATATATATATATATATATATATATATATATATATATGGGAGAATGTACGAAAAAACAACAGACGAGGACAGGTGGTGTAAATAACAAAAGGATGTATTAGTATGACGCTTGGGAATACGGAAAGTCTTTGACGTTTCGAGCTACGCTCTTCAACAGAAAGAATACGGAGACAAGGAGAAAAGCACGGAGAAAAAAAATTGAATAGTGTTCAGTCAACGGTCAATGTATATATATATATATATATATATATATATATATATATAAAGGTTTTTTTCATACTGAACTACTTGGCAGAATTGTTAATTGTTAATTCTATTATTAATTGACGATTCTCTGCCCTTATTCTTGTATATATATATATATATATATATATATATATATATATATATATATATATATATATATATATATATATATATATTCTACATACTTCCTTCAATTTCTACATACTAAATTCAGTCACAAAGTGCCCAAGGTGACATAAAGAAAGATTTGCCCCAAGACTGCATGGTTACCAGACAGCCACGCTTGCTCCGATACGCACGCGCGCACACACACATACACATACACACACATACGCACGCACACACGCACACGCACATACACACACGAACGAACACACATACATGCAAAATGATATCTATCTATATATACATACATACATACGTACATACATACATACATATATATATATATATATATATATATATATATATATGCGAGTAAAAATAAATACAAAAAAGGTGGGGTTTTTTTGTATGATTGTGTATAGAGGAATATATTATTTTGCTTAAAAGAGTTCCAACACTGTCTGTTTTTTATGTTTTATTTATATTCCTGCAGAACTAATGTGGGGTATAGAATATGGAATATACAATATACAATATAAAATAAAATAAAATAAAAATGGATGGCACCATGAAAGAAAGTATTGAATGTAGATGAAATATTGAGTGTTCAATATAAAGGATCAAATATATAAATATATAAATATAAATATATATATATAAAGGCGACTCGAGTTTCAGGGCTATTTCCCTTCGTCATGGCCGGTATGACAGACTTTAACAGACTGTAATAAGTTGGCTGGTTTTCTGTCTTTTATACCAAATCCTTTGGACGGCAGCAGTAGGTGTTTGGCTATTTTTAGAATTGATGTTAAATCTATTTTTAGAAATGATGATATTTTAATTTATTGTTTTGTGTGGGTTGTAGGGATAAGATTTTTAAACCCCAGTAGGTGTTTGGCTGTTCTTAGAAATGATGCCAAATCTATTTATAGAAATGATGATATCTGAGAGATTTTTTGTGTTTTGGTTACAGGGATAAGATTTTTAAACCCCAAGTAAGATGGATTTAATCATTGTTTGTTAAGAGTGGGTTTGAATTTCTTAATAAAGTCCTTTTCTTTGCATTTTCTTTCAATTTCATTCCGGTTGTAAAGTTTATGGAATGGAAATATAATAAAAGTTTGATGACCACATGTTGCTAGATGGTTACTCAGTGGTACTTGGCGGACTTCTGGGTTTTTAATCTGTTGTCGATGTACCCGTGAGCGTTCCGATAGTGCATTACCTGTCTGGCCAACGTACAATTCTTCACAATTAGGGCATTTGATGCAGTAGATTAGATTTCTACTTTCGCAGTTCATGTTCGCATTGGTGAATATTTTCCCTGTTTTTGTGTTCATATATGGGCCGGAATGGATTGATCGGCATGTGCCGCATCGGCTATCATTGCATTTGGATACAGTGAATGTTTGATTTTTGTTGCTGAGGTCAAACCTTGCCTTTGTTAATAGTTTTTTCAAGTTTTTAGGTTGTCTCTTACTGAGAGTAATATTTTGATCTGTAATGATATTTCTCAATTCCTTACTTTGTGCAAGGATCGGTAAGTTCGCTTTGGCGATATTAAAGATGTTCTGGTGGCATGGATTTTGTGTCACTATAAATGGAATGATCTTTTCCTGTTTGTCTTTTATGTAAAAATGACCAGTAACTGGTCTGTCAACATGCTAGAAGAAGATCACTTAAAAAATTCTCAAAGAACTGAGGTATTTATAATTTTCACTGCTCTAGCCCGCATGTTTTGGCTCCGCTGAATCTTTCTTTGAGAATTTTTTAAGTGATCTTCTTCTAGCATATTGACAGACCAGTTACTGGTCATTTTTATATACAAAAGTACTATAATCCATTTAGGATCTCCAAAATTTTTTCCTGAACCTTCTGATTCTTTTAATGTGCTAGTTTCCTGGTATTAAATTGATATTAATTAATATCGAATTTTTACCCTATTGTTAATTATATATATATATATATATATATATATATATATACTGGCATGTACATATATAGATAGACATAGATTGATAGATAGATAGATAGATAGATAGATAGATAGATAGATAGATAGATTACCTTTCTTATAATAAAGCACCATTAATTCCCATGATACGTGTAAAGACATGCAGTGTGAAACTGGTGAGAACTGTTCGTGTTATGCTTCGACGTCTGTAACTGTTTGCGTGTTTGGCGTCTAACTGTTTGTCATGAAATGAAGAAAATTATCTATTAACATGTCAACTATCAATGGTTGAAATTAAGAGTTTACCCATTCAGGACTATGTTCCTGTTACATCATCCACGGTGATTGATCTGAATGATTTTCTATAATGGAAGTCTTCGGTATAGAGACCCTAATTGTTCTGCTTTTATATCTCCACCAACAGAAACACCAATATCACATCACGCTATCACCAGGTGTTAAAACTACAACGTCACTATCGCAAACACCACAACTGCCTTACTGCTAACATCGGAGCGGCTTCAGGAACCACAGAGCCGTATTTTCTGACTCCACTGAGGGCCTTTATTCTTCATAGCAATCAAAGGAGACATATTGAAAAAGCTGGTTTATTTTCACTTCTGTGGAGAAATACAGTTATATTAGTAAACAATCTTGAACTGAGTTGATAGTACTGTGTTTTGGTTATTTATGCACAGTCTATATATTTTGATTATTTATGGACAAGCCTAAGTCTGTAAGTAATACTGATAAGAGAAAATAGGACAGAAAGCAGCGGCCGGTATTGGCATTTCTGAAGTGTTCAGACATCTGAAGACACAACTGTTGGTAATAGAGGGTAATACTGACAGTAGAAGACAGTAAGGGGAGCAGGGGAAAAGTGGTGACATTAATGAACCATCCTGACAGGAAGTCCTCACATAACCACCTAAAGTGTACGCTCTCCGTCCTACCTCGCTAAAAGTAAGTGTGTTTTCTATCACATTGTATTTTGTGTGTTCTGGTATGTGTTATCGTTAGTGTGTGCTACAGCTAAGATTAAAGTGTGTGTTTTCGTGTGTATGTGTGTGGGCTCGCATATGCGTGTGTGTGTTATGAAAAGAGCGGGAGTCTGTGGTGTTGTATAAACACCAGATCAACTCTGATGCAAAAGAGCCATGATTTAAAGCAGGGTCACCAAACTACGGTTCGTGGGCCTCATACGGCCCGCGAGGTCAGTTCATTCGGCCTGCCGCCGCTCTGTACCTTTTGTGTAAGTACCTGCATTTTCTTCTGGGATGGCATCAATGTTTGAAACAACTTATACTTGTGAACCAACATTTTCAAAGACGAAGTATGTGAAGCCAGGACATCAAACGAGGTTGACTGATGAACATTTGAAAGCAATTCTCTTGGTTGGATGCAGCAATTCCTAAGCAAATATTAATATCTTAAAAGCCAAACAATAGTTTCACAAATCTCGCTAACTTTTTTGCTGCTTAGTTTGTGAGATTCAGATGTGTGCGCACTGGTGTGATATAACTGTCTTTTGCTAACGTTGCCTTCTTTTATAACTTTTTGGTAAATAAATATGTTGGGTGTCTTTATTTTATTGCGTATTCACTGTTTTGTGTTGAACAAAACGGTTATGCGGCCCGCGCTTGTTATCCTCTCAGTTATCTGGCCCACCGTGAATAAAGTTTGGTGACTCCTGATTTAAAGAAATCCAAATGTGACCCTCCCATCTTTTGCTAAGACATAAGTATTTATGGCTTCATCATCCGTTTCTGTTACAAATGCTTAGCAAGAAGTCATCCTCAAACGATGAAACTTATGGCCAGAGATATTCCAGCTTCGATTATGCCGTATTTGTAACCACACACACACACACACACACACACACACGCACACGCAAACGCACACGCACACGCACACACACACACACACACACACACACACATACACACACAAACACATACCAAAAGAGCAATCCTTACTTCGAGTTATAGGACTTTACTACGCCACGCTACCAATGACAGGTGACAAAAGTTGAAATAAGGGTGACTGCGTGTGTGTGAAACCACAGAGCTGCAAAAGCCAATCATGCATTCTTTCAGTTGTTGCAACGATTAGCCACTCTCTTTCCTCTCTCTCTCTCTCACTCTCTCTCTAACTCTCTCTCTCTCTCTCTCTCTCTCTGTCAAACACACACATATAATAGATAGATAGATAGATAGATAGATAGATAGATAGATAGATAGATAGGTAGATAGATTGATTGATTGATTGATTGATAGATGCAAAGGGCTTCCACATACTTTCCGTCTCCTAAATTCCCTCTCAAGGCATTGGTTGGCCGGGGCAATAGTAGAAGACACTTGCCCAAGTAGCTGCTCAGTGGGACTGAACCGGGAGGACCGTGATTACCAAGCGAGCTTCTTAATCCTACAGTTATGCCTGTGCCTATATTCTGTGGTTTCTGTCATTAGTGACCACAAATGAAGGCCTTAGCTTTCCGCTAGAAAAGCGTCATCTGCGTCGAAATAGCTCTATGCGCAATTGCCAGTATCTGTCACAAAAGCCCCATTCGCGGGTTGTTCCTATGCTGTTTGAGTTTTTTATGTAATTCCTCTCTGTTGTGTTGTCCGGTTTAATCCGGTTCGATTTAACCCAAGCCTGGGCAATGTGGTGTGAAGGACAGGTTGTTGCCAATGCAGTGCGTCATTGATGGACCCAAAGAAACAGCAAAAAGTGCTACAATTTCCTGTCAGCGTCGTCGTAGGAGTGGCAAGAGTGAGGTTGTAGACAGCATTGAACTGCTTCAGGGTCTTTGATGCCCGATTCTCCCTCAATGTTTACAGCCGAACACTTTCCTATGGTTTAGTATTATTGCAAGGTGTCGGAGGTTTGGAATCAGACCCAATACCACCCCCAATACCACCCCAATACCACCACCACCACCACCACCACCAGGCTAATGAGACCCATCTGTTCAACTGAATTACTAATTAACCTATAGATGGTGCCATAACAAATACTTCTACTCCAGGCCAAAGTAACCTGGGAACAGCCTTGACTAAGAGGTGATACCAAACTCTTCAAAACCCTGGGTCCCGTACTGAATGCAATTTAAAATCTTCCCCAGGACCTGCGTCTCTAACTTTTTTCTTCTCTTCCTGTCTTTCTCTTCCTTGTTCTCTCTTTATATATTAAAATTCTTCTTGTCTCATTGCTGAATCTCCTCATATCCTTCCCCACTCCATTCTTTCTCTCTTTCATGCCATTTCTTTCCCCCTTTTGTCTACTTCTAGCAATCGTAGAGCCAAGAATGTTCCAGTTTCGTTTTACCCGTCCAGCCGCGATGGAAGTTCTGCTGTTAACCCTTACAACAATTCTGGTTGCTACCTCCGACCAGGAATATGATGGTTACTACAAATCTTTGGGTCCTGGTTATACCTATGCTTACCTTCAGCCATCTCCATCAGAACAATTCTTCTCAACACGAAATCGATTCGACTGTACCGCGCTCTCT
>NC_142955.1:12712779-12722779 GCF_046866305.1 Octopus bimaculoides | reverse complement strand
ATATAGATACATATGTAAATATATGCATGTATATATATATGTATACACACACACACACACACACACACACACACACACATACACACACACACACACACACACACACACATACACACACACACACACACACACACATATATATATATATATATATATATATATATTATATATATATATATTTATATATATATATATATATATATATATATATATATATATATATATATATATTTATATATATATATATATATATATATATATATATATTTATATATATATATATATATATATATATTTATATATATATATATATATATATATATATATATATATATATATTTATATATATATATATATATATATATATATATATATATATATATTTTTATATATATACATACATACATACATATATATATATATATATATATATATATATATATATATATATATATATATATATATATATATATATATATATATATATATATGTATATGTATGTATGAATGTATATATATTTGAAAAGATTTGTTAAAGTACTACACGAGCAAGTAGATATTGAAAATGAATAAAAATGAATAAAAATCTACTAAAAGAACAAGTTGGAATTACCATGTTCAAGGAAAGGACCACGTGAGTATGCAAGAAATAACAGTAAACTATGAATGTCTTTCTTTATTTTAATTTCAATTTTATTTTATTAATAGCCCTTTTCTCTTATCACATATTTTATATTCATTTTTGATAAGGTTTTTAAAAAAAACCCCGAAACATGTAAATTAAATAAAACCCCCCAAAAATGTTTTTAAAAAGTGTCATTTTCATTTTTATTCATTTTCAATACACACACACACACACACATTTATATATATATATATATATGTGTGTGTGTGTGTGTGTGTGTGTGTGTGTGTATACATGTGTATCTGTATATATATATATATATATATATATATATATATATATATATATATATATATATATATATATATGTATGTATATATATATATGCATGTATGTATATATTTGCGTAAATCTAGAATAATGAGAATGAGTGCTCATAGGTGGATAAATATTCTTTATTTGTATGAAGTGGCTTCATGTGACGGAAGTATCTTAACAATTTTTCAAGGCGATGAAATGGAGGAATGATGCTCGTCTCCATTTTGTGTTTTAATCTTAAATGGAGACAAAATCCATTCCTCCATGGGATCGGCTTGAAAAATTGTTAGGATATAATATTTCTAAACATGAAAAAAATGGCAGCCTTAAATCACAAATATAGTGTGCATGTGTGTGTTAGCATGAGGTTCGCAAAGACTGGTGCAGCTTTAGTACCCATCGCGATACCACATTTTTGGCGAAAGTATGTTTGCAAACAGGAAGTAATTATTGGTCAGAATGAACTTAAGTGATTCTATAATGAAGGTTGTGTTGATGCGATTAGGAAATGTTTCTGGGTCTTTGTGCAGTCAGAATTTAATTGCCTCAATAGCATATTCATGAGGGATATTTGTATAAAGGTTGATCACGTCAAAAGAAACCAAGAGTGACTCCTCGTTTGTTGTTTTCTGTTTTCGGGAGGTGATTGAGCATTGTAAAACACATCGCTTAAGCAATTTCCTGGACATTCTTTTGAAACCTTTCCTAAGTCACATCAAAAGTTTCATTAGAGATGATCTTGACATGCTTATTTCTGTATCTTACAATACATCTCAACGCTTCTAAAAAAAACAAACAAATTTTGTTTGTTTACTTTCATCGTAAAGTTAAATTTATTCTTATATTTAATATTTAAAGAACGCAACGTTTCCTGTCTTCATAAAATTGAGTGTACCTTTTGCAAATACCACTAGAAACTAGTATTAAAACACCCCTACTGACATAATAATAATAATTATTATTGTTCGAGTTATATATTTTTGCCTAATTTGTTGTTTATGTTATCGGTAATCCATTAACCAACCATACTAAAATCATGGCCTTTCAAAAGAATTGATGACCAATTAAATTACGGGACTGATCATAACACCCTGCCCACTTTCCGCAGGATTTCAGCTATGTCATGTCCCCGTAACTTAGCGGTCCTGCACAAGCGACCGATAGAATAAGTAACAAGCTTACAAAGGGTAAGTACAGGAGTTGATTTCTTCGACTGAAAGACTCCAGCATGGCCACAGTCAAAATGACTGAAACAAGTAAAATAATAAAAGAATATTTATACACACACACACACACATTTATATATAAACATATACATAAATATATAGACATACACACCCGTCTTCGTCATTAATTTTTTTCGTAAATTCTCACTATATATATATATATATATATATATATATATATATATATATATATATGGGAGAATGTACGAAAAAACAACAGACGAGGACAGGTGGTGTAAATAACAAAAGGATGTATTAGTATGACGCTTGGGAATACGGAAAGTCTTTGACGTTTCGAGCTACGCTCTTCAACAGAAAGAATACGGAGACAAGGAGAAAAGCACGGAGAAAAAAAATTGAATAGTGTTCAGTCAACGGTCAATATATATATATATATATATATATATATATATATATATATAAAGGTTTTTTTCATACTGAACTACTTGGCAGAATTGTTAATTGTTAATTCTATTATTAATTGACGATTCTCTGCCCTTATTCTTGTATATATATATATATATATTCTACATACTTCCTTCAATTTCTACATACTAAATTCAGTCACAAAGTGCCCAAGGTGACATAAAGAAAGATTTGCCCCAAGACTGCATGGTTACCACACAGCCACGCTTGCTCCGATACGCACGCGCGCACACACACATACACATACACACACATACGCACGCACACACGCACACGCACATACACACACGAACGAACACACATACATGCAAAATGATATCTATCTATATATACATACATACATACGTACATACATACATACATATATATATATATATATATATATATATATATGCGAGTAAAAATAAATACAAAAAAGGTGGGGTTTTTTTGTATGATTGTGTATAGAGGAATATATTATTTTGCTTAAAAGAGTTCCAACACTGTCTGTTTTTTATGTTTTATTTATATTCCTGCAGAACTAATGTGGGGTATAGAATATGGAATATACAATATACAATATAAAATAAAATAAAATAAAAATGGATGGCACCATGAAAGAAAGTATTGAATGTAGATGAAATATTGAGTGTTCAATATAAAGGATCAAATATATAAATATATAAATATAAATATATATATATAAAGGCGACTCGAGTTTCAGGGCTATTTCCCTTCGTCATGGCCGGTATGACAGACTTTAACAGACTGTAATAAGTTGGCTGGTTTTCTGTCTTTTATACCAAATCCTTTGGACGGCAGCAGTAGGTGTTTGGCTATTTTTAGAATTGATGTTAAATCTATTTTTAGAAATGATGATATTTTAATTTATTGTTTTGTGTGGGTTGTAGGGATAAGATTTTTAAACCCCAGTAGGTGTTTGGCTGTTCTTAGAAATGATGCCAAATCTATTTATAGAAATGATGATATCTGAGAGATTTTTTGTGTTTTGGTTACAGGGATAAGATTTTTAAACCCCAAGTAAGATGGATTTAATCATTGTTTGTTAAGAGTGGGTTTGAATTTCTTAATAAAGTCCTTTTCTTTGCATTTTCTTTCAATTTCATTCCGGTTGTAAAGTTTATGGAATGGAAATATAATAAAAGTTTGATGACCACATGTTGCTAGATGGTTACTCAGTGGTACTTGGCGGACTTCTGGGTTTTTAATCTGTTGTCGATGTACCCGTGAGCGTTCCGATAGTGCATTACCTGTCTGGCCAACGTACAATTCTTCACAATTAGGGCATTTGATGCAGTAGATTAGATTTCTACTTTCGCAGTTCATGTTCGCATTGGTGAATATTTTCCCTGTTTTTGTGTTCATATATGGGCCGGAATGGATTGATCGGCATGTGCCGCATCGGCTATCATTGCATTTGGATACAGTGAATGTTTGATTTTTGTTGCTGAGGTCAAACCTTGCCTTTGTTAATAGTTTTTTCAAGTTTTTAGGTTGTCTCTTACTGAGAGTAATATTTTGATCTGTAATGATATTTCTCAATTCCTTACTTTGTGCAAGAATCGGTAAGTTCGCTTTGGCGATATTAAAGATGTTCTGGTGGCATGGATTTTGTGTCACTATAAATGGAATGATCTTTTCCTGTTTGTCTTTTATGTAAAAATGACCAGTAACTGGTCTGTCAACATGCTAGAAGAAGATCACTTAAAAAATTCTCAAAGAACTGAGGTATTTATAATTTTCACTGCTCTAGCCCGCATGTTTTGGCTCCGCTGAATCTTTCTTTGAGAATTTTTTAAGTGATCTTCTTCTAGCATATTGACAGACCAGTTACTGGTCATTTTTATATACAAAAGTACTATAATCCATTTAGGATCTCCAAAATTTTTTCCTGAACCTTCTGATTCTTTTAATGTGCTAGTTTCCTGGTATTAAATTGATATTAATTAATATCGAATTTTTACCCTATTGTTAATTATATATATATATATATATATATATATATATATATACTGGCATGTACATATATAGATAGACATAGATTGATAGATAGATAGATAGATAGATAGATAGATAGATAGATAGATAGATAGATAGATAGATAGATAGATAGATTACCTTTCTTATAATAAAGCACCATTAATTCCCATGATACGTGTAAAGACATGCAGTGTGAAACTGGTGAGAACTGTTCGTGTTATGCTTCGACGTCTGTAACTGTTTGCGTGTTTGGCGTCTAACTGTTTGTCATGAAATGAAGAAAATTATCTATTAACATGTCAACTATCAATGGTTGAAATTAAGAGTTTACCCATTCAGGACTATGTTCCTGTTACATCATCCACGGTGATTGATCTGAATGATTTTCTATAATGGAAGTCTTCGGTATAGAGACCCTAATTGTTCTGCTTTTATATCTCCACCAACAGAAACACCAATATCACATCACGCTATCACCAGGTGTTAAAACTACAACGTCACTATCGCAAACACCACAACTGCCTTACTGCTAACATCGGAGCGGCTTCAGGAACCACAGAGCCGTATTTTCTGACTCCACTGAGGGCCTTTATTCTTCATAGCAATCAAAGGAGACATATTGAAAAAGCTGGTTTATTTTCACTTCTGTGGAGAAATACAGTTATATTAGTAAACAATCTTGAACTGAGTTGATAGTACTGTGTTTTGGTTATTTATGCACAGTCTATATATTTTGATTATTTATGGACAAGCCTAAGTCTGTAAGTAATACTGATAAGAGAAAATAGGACAGAAAGCAGCGGCCGGTATTGGCATTTCTGAAGTGTTCAGACATCTGAAGACACAACTGTTGGTAATAGAGGGTAATACTGACAGTAGAAGACAGTAAGGGGAGCAGGGGAAAAGTGGTGACATTAATGAACCATCCTGACAGGAAGTCCTCACATAACCACCTAAAGTGTACGCTCTCCGTCCTACCTCGCTAAAAGTAAGTGTGTTTTCTATCACATTGTATTTTGTGTGTTCTGGTATGTGTTATCGTTAGTGTGTGTTACAGCTAAGATTAAAGTGTGTGTTTTCGTGTGTATGTGTGTGGGCTCGCATATGCGTGTGTGTGTTATGAAAAGAGCGGGAGTCTGTGGTGTTGTATAAACACCAGATCAACTCTGATGCAAAAGAGCCATGATTTAAAGCAGGGTCACCAAACTACGGTTCGTGGGCCTCATACGGCCCGCGAGGTCAGTTCATTCGGCCTGCCGCCGCTCTGTACCTTTTGTGTAAGTACCTGCATTTTCTTCTGGGATGGCATCAATGTTTGAAACAACTTATACTTGTGAACCAACATTTTCAAAGACGAAGTATGTGAAGCCAGGACATCAAACGAGGTTGACTGATGAACATTTGAAAGCAATTCTCTTGGTTGGATGCAGCAATTCCTAAGCAAATATTGATATCTTAAAAGCCAAACAATAGTTTCACAAATCTCGCTAACTTTTTTGCTGCTTAGTTTGTGAGATTCAGATGTGTGCGCACTGGTGTGATATAACTGTCTTTTGCTAACGTTGCCTTCTTTTATAACTTTTTGGTAAATAAATATGTTGGGTGTCTTTATTTTATTGCGTATTCACTGTTTTGTGTTGAACAAAACGGTTATGCGGCCCGCGCTTGTTATCCTCTCAGTTATCTGGCCCACCGTGAATAAAGTTCGGTGACTCCTGATTTAAAGAAATCCAAATGTGACCCTCCCATCTTTTGCTAAGACATAAGTATTTATGGCTTCATCATCCGTTTCTGTTACAAATGCTTAGCAAGAAGTCATCCTCAAACGATGAAACTTATGGCCAGAGATATTCCAGCTTCGATTATGCCGTATTTGTAACCACACACACACACACACACACACACACGCACACGCAAACGCACACGCACACGCACACACACACACACACACACACACACATACACACACAAACACATACCAAAAGAGCAATCCTTACTTCGAGTTATAGGACTTTACTACGCCACGCTACCAATGACAGGTGACAACAGTTGAAATAAGGGTGACTGCGTGTGTGTGAAACCACAGAGCTGCAAAAGCCAATCATGCATTCTTTCAGTTGTTGCAACGATTAGCCACTCTCTTTCCCCCCCTCTCTCTCTCTCTCTCTCTCTCTCTCTCTCTCTCTCTCTCAAACACACACATATAATAGATAGATAGATAGATAGATAGATAGATAGATAGATAGGTAGATAGATTGATTGATCGATTGATTGATAGATGCAAAGGGCTTCCACATACTTTCCGTCTCCTAAATTCCCTCTCAAGGCATTGGTTGGCCGGGGCAATAGTAGAAGACACTTGCCCAAGTAGCTGCTCAGTGGGACTGAACCGGGAGGACCGTGATTACCAAGCGAGCTTCTTAATCCTACAGTTATGCCTGTGCCTATATTCTGTGGTTTCTGTCATTAGTGACCACAAATGAAGGCCTTAGCTTTCCGCTAGAAAAGCGTCATCTGCGTCTAAATAGCTCTATGCGCAATTGCCAGTATCTGTCACAAAAGCCCCATTCGCGGGTTGTTCCTATGCTGTTTGAGTTTTTATGTAATTCCTCTCTGTTGTGTTGTCCGGTTTAATCCGGTTCGATTTAACCCAAGCCTGGGCAATGTGGTGTGAAGGACAGGTTGTTGCCAATGCAGTACGTCATTGATGGACCCAAAGGAACAGCAAAAAGTGCTACAATTTCCTGTCAGCGTCGTCGTAGGAGTGGCAAGAGTGAGGTTGTAGACAGCATTGAACTGCTTCAGGGTCTTTGATGCCCGATTCTCCCTCAATGTTTACAGCCGAACACTTTCCCATGGTTTAGTATTATTGCAAGGTGTCGGAGGTTTGGAATCAGACCCAATACCACCCCCAATACCACCCCAATACCACCACCACCACCACCACCACCAGGCTAATGAGACCCATCTGTTCAACTGAATTACTAATTAACCTATAGATGGTGCCATAACAAATACTTCTACTCCAGGCCAAAGTAACCTGGGAACAGCCTTGACTAAGAGGTGATACCAAACTCTTCAAAACCCTGGGTCCCGTACTGAATGCAATTTAAAATCTTCCCCAGGACCTGCGTCTCTAACTTTTTTCTTCTCTTCCTGTCTTTCTCTTCCTCGTTCTCTCTTTATATATTAAAATTCTTCTTGTCTCATTGCTGAATCTCCTCATATCCTTCCCCACTCCATGCTTTCTCTCTTTCATGCCATTTCTTTCCCCCTTTTGTCTACTTCTAGCAATCGTAGAGCCAAGAATGTTCCAGTTTCGTTTTACCCGTCCAGCCGCGATGGAAGTTCTGCTGTTAACCCTTACAACAATTCTGGTTGCTACCTCCGACCAGGAATATGATGGTTACTACAAGTCTTTGGGTCCTGGTTATACCTATGATTACCTTCGGGCATCTCCATCAGAACAATTCTTCTCAACACGAAATCTACTCGACTGCACTGCGCTCTCTCAGAGGAGCCAATCGCAATTTTTCACTTACAACAAAGTCAGCCATGTTTGTAAGAATTACTCACCGAAAAATATAATGAAAGTCGTCAGCACGAATGACAAGAACGAGATTTCCTTCTATAGAAGTAAGTGAAGCTTCTTTATTATTACTGTTCTTTTTGTGCTTTGTCTTTTTTTTACTTTCTGCGGTACCAGTTGTACAGTGGGGGTCAATGAAATCGTCTAACTCTTTCCCCCCACAAAATTACTGGCCTTGCGCCAAAGTTTGAAATCAATATTAATGTTGTTGTTGCTGTTGATGCTGTTGTTATTGCTGCTTCTGTTCTTGAACCTCAATATCTCTGCTTTCAGTGTCACTGAAATCTATGTCTTACCTTGCTAATTTCCGTCTGATAGATTCTATATTTGATTTCTTCGATTTCTACTTGTGTTAACCAGCATTTCAATCTTATCTGTCTTTCTTAATCACTTAGTCTCTGTCGAGTTACATCAAATAATTCCGTTTCAAACCATATCTTTCTCATTCTGTCCAATGTAACCAAATCTGCAAGTTACACTTGGGACGTAACATTCCATCACAGTTGCATTCCCTCTTTCCTCCTTACTTTCCCACCGCTGACGCTAGAGGGCGACCGGGTCTTGGGATGTAACATTCCATCACAGCTGCATTCCGTCGTCTCTCATTTCTTTCGAACCGCAGTCGCTAGATGACGACCAAGTCTACTTTACCAGGCGAGAGATTTTCACCGTTATCAGTTCCACACTCATTCACACCGTTTTTCAAAACCTTTGTATTTGATATTTTCGCTCATATTGAAATGGTGGTAATACAACCACCGATATTTTCAATGAAACACCATCTCTGGAAGCGTTCCCTAACCAAGCCAGATACCAGCCGGTACTACAACTTGCACAAGGGTAACATGAAGGTAATTATGGTTTAGGGTTACTTCATCATTCTCAAGTCATGTCTCCACAAACAGTTACAATTTTTCATCATGTTCAAAAGGCCTTTTGCCTTTAGTTGAAAAGATTATTATTATTATTATTCAGCAGTTTTAATTTTATAGCGTAAGGTCGTATCTATCTAGATATACATCGTCATATGTCAATCTAAGTAGGAGGCCCAGTTCTTCTGTGTTGACTTTCTGGAACTCTACTTCGCTCTCGTTGGTCATCTCCACGCACTTTTCCACTGCAAAATCCACGTCGATAGATGAGTATAGTGATACCACATCCATGCTACCCACTATACACCCTGTCAGGTTGCAAGTGTTGTTGCAGTCGTTGATCCTGCTGAGGAGATCTTCCGTGCTGGATTATGGGGCGTATGATCATTGAGAGGAAGTAGGAAATCCTGTAGTTACTAGCGACATTCGCTCCACAGACTGGTCTTGTTGGTGGTCCCACTACAGGATTAGTTGTTACTTTGTGGTCCTTACGGAGCCCATACAGCGTCGGGATATCATTGTTCCAGGCTTGGAAGTTGTTGGCTGTGCGCTTCTGGGGTCTAAGAACAATTGTCCACATCATGTGAGCATTGAGGACTTTTTCTCTTTCCTCATGCGCCTGTAAGGTTGTTACCTTCGTATTGGCGATGTGAGGTTGCATTGCCTGGATATAGTTCGGCAGGCTGTCTATTGACATTCTGCCGGACTTATCTGTGGGAAGGCATACCACTTCTCCATTTTTCGTGCGCTGCATGAGCTTGTGTAGGCCACATGCGGGTATATTCCCAAGTTGTTGGGCCTCTGTCTTATTCTGTCTCTGTCTCTTAGTGTATAATTCTAAAATCTGTCTAAGTTTTGTCCTAGCTATAGTGAACTGTGCTTCCATGTGGTCATGAGTATGTTTAGGGATGCAGACTCTTTTGTTAAAGGGTAATATAAATATATAGTTTTCCCTAAAACTATA
>NC_142955.1:12697779-12705279 GCF_046866305.1 Octopus bimaculoides | reverse complement strand
GTAGCTGCCACCTCTTAGCGATCTCAGTTCTCAGGTCTCCACAGTTATCAATATTTTCTCTCTCTATTTCATGATAATAAGTTGGTCTCCTGGCACTACCACGTTGATTATTAGGCACTCTTGATTGCCCCTCCTAAAATCTTCGCTGATCTAACACCATGTCTGTCTGGAAGTCAAAATCCCAGAGGATTTTTGCCTTCCTCCTTTCGTCCATTACCTTTTCCGGTATATGTTGGTACCAAGCACTCGTTATCTCGTATTAATACTTCTGGCATACTAGCCACTGAAGGTTTTGGGCTACTTTGTCGTGCCTGCGCTTGCACTCTTTCTGCGCAAGTCTTTCACAAGCACTAACAATGTGAGTCACACTTTCAACCCTCTAAACACACTTTCTGCAGAGGTTCGTTGCACTTGTGTCGTATATATACCTTTTCACTGAGTTGGTATTCAATGCCTGATCCTGGGCAGCGATGATTAGGCGTTCAGTCTTCTTTTTGAGGTTACCTTTGCTGAGCCACCTCCATGATGCTTCCTGGTATTTAAAGTTGTTAGCTTCAAGGTGGAACTGACCATGTGATTGCTTGCGGAATAGTGTTCCTTCTCTTTTTTTGGCTATTCGTAATCGAAATTCACGAGCGCTCTCAAGTACATATTTGATAAATCCTTCCACATTAGCAGCATACTAAGGCAGGTTTTGTTTGTTGTTTACCAAATATTCTGCTATGTTTTTTCTTTTACATTTGATGCATTCCCGTACGCAAATCAACCCACGCAAATCAGCCCACGCAAATCAACACCTCTTCATGTAGAGCCTGTGTACGTGTTCGCCTTATGGTGGGGCGGGCTCCATGCATTGTTATTGTCTTTCGCGTGATGAGAGTGAGTAGGTTAATCTTCGCTTGCGTCCATTTCATGATGGATACACCGTAGCGGACTACAGCAACAGCCCATATCTTGATGGGAGTCACAAGGTTCCTTGAGTTGAGTTTTGACTTTAAGAGAAGTTTGGGGAGCTTCAAATATGCAGTGAAGATCTTGTCTTTCATTTCTCTGAGGAAGATTTTGTCCAGATCCAAGGTCCCAAAGTACTTATACCCACCATCATCCTGCTGTCGCGTGTAGGACGGATCCGGCTATCAGCTGAATCCATAGTGAAGTGTTATCAAGCACAGTACAAAGATCAGTGGGGACAGGCAGTCCCCTTGGGAGATGCCCCTCCTAATTTCTGCTGTCCCTAAACTTCTCCCGTATGCTGTCAGTTCCGTCCTCCAATTCGCCATACTTTTTCCAAGCAATCGCTCGACATTCGATGCAATACCAAATAGGTTCATACTCTCCATAATCCAAGAATGTGGGATCATATCGTACGCCTTATGATAGTCGATCCATGACATGGCTAAGTTACTTTTCCTCCCCTAGCAGTCTCTAAGTACAGTCTTGTCTATCAGGAGTTGATCCTTGGTACCTCTGCACTTACGCTTGCAACCCTTCTGCTCATGTGGCAGGACACTATTTTTCCAAATGTTCGTACATAATTTCGACATAAGTGGCAAGCAGGATATTGGCTTGTAAGTGTCTACCGTATTGCCTTTTTCGATGTTTTTCGAGCACAGCACTGTCCTACGCAGTGTCAATCAATTTGGTGTTACTTGATCGGCATTTAACAGGGTGTTGAGTTGTGCAGCTATTCGTGCATGTCATTCACCAAATCTTTTGATCCAGTAGTCTTGAGCTCCATCGGGTCCCGGGGTCTTCCATTTACCCATTTTTTTGCTGATTTCTTTCACTTCCCTAACTGAAATTACTAGTTCTGCCTGCTTTGGACATACTACTGTTTGTTTCAGTTCTTCTTGTGCTCCTTGCCTTTGCTCCAGATGTCACTCCAAAAGCTTTGACTTTCAATGTTATCTGGTATCATCTTTTCATCATTCATTTCTTTGTACACTCACCATACATTTCTTTGAAGAATCTCTTCTGATCTGCTCTGAATAACTTATTTTGCTGGTATCCTTTCATCCTTTGGTCATATCTTACCATCTTTGCTTTCTTTGCAATGAGGCGCTGTTTGGGTTCCTACATTACCACTTTCAGGCCCTTTCTTTCAATATCATATTTCCTGTTCAGTGTCTTGTATTTTCGTTTGCTTTTAAGCTCCCCCTTTTCTTTTCGATATAAAACAGAAATGTCCTTCGAGAGCATGTCTAACCACGCCTGTATTCTCCTTTTCCACCATGAATCTTTTCTCTTGTCACTCCCATTATGTTTCTTTTTCTTGACATCAACACCCACGTTTTCTGCTACAACAATACTTCCTGCTTTCATCAAATTATTTGTTTCTGTGATGCTTTTTGTTCTGATGTATTTCAGAATTTCATTCACATTTTCCGTTTTTTGGTTCAATTATTGTCGCTACCGTTCTCCTGTAGTCTTGCCTTTATTCTGTCGTACATTGCCTTTTATTCATCTGTCATGTCACCATTAGTTTTAGTGTTTTCTTCCAGACTATCTATATGTTCTCTCATCGAGCAAGCTATTACCGTTCCTTTCCTGTGGTTCATTAGAGATCTCACCTCTGTTTTCTGCTATGAGATTACTTTTATCAGTAAGAACTGTATTTTCATCGTTTCCTCTACTGCTGTTTTCCAATACCCGTCTTTTGATAACTTCGAGCTCTACTTCTGTGAACTAACGATTTTTTTCTTATTGCTCTAGCTTGATCACATAATCTTTGTTTCATGAGTTGAAACAATCCTCTTTCTCTTCATTGATCATATATACGTTGTCGGTATCCTCTAAAATGAACACTATGTTCGTCTACAGGGTTGCTCAGATAGTAACTCTCCATGACCACAGTATTGACTTGTTTGTTCCATTCCTTGCTGGATATCGACAGGGTGGAATCGGACCAGTATCGCTGAGTCTTCCGGGCGCAACACTGTCACCATCAAGGGCGTCTGCTTTATTACCACCGTTATTCACAATACTTTGTTTTTCCATTGTCACTCATATGATTATCAGGTTGCGTAATTACCTGTATTTTTATTGTGACATCATGGTTAGGTGTACCATCAGTCAGGACATGGGGAGATTCCAACCGCTTCCTTTCATTATTATTATTATCAGCACTGATATTATTATTTTCATATTTTTACTATTTGTCATGGTTAATATTTCCTCTGATCCGACATGAGTCTTGACTAAATTATTATTATTATTATTGTTATTATTATTATTATTATTATTATTATTATTATTATTATTATTATTATTATTATTATTATTATTATTATTATTATCATTATCATTATTATTATTATTATTATTATTATTATTATTATTATTATTATTATTATTATTATTATTATTTTATGTTTGACTTTTGTTTTGCATTTGTACAAGTTGGATCCAAGTCTCACCCAGAGACCTCAAGAGACAACAAGTTAGAAGTTCATGTAGGTGTTATGCCTAGGGTACCATATATTTGGATTTGTACAGTTTTGTTCAAGTGAATGTTTAAGAAACCATAAGAAAATTATGTGTTTGCTTTAAAATTTGAGATCACATAGACAATATTTTACGTAGGATATGGGCAGTTCCCATGAGCACTATCTTTTGAACTTCAGCCATTTTGGGGTTTCCTGGTATCTGAGCTAGGTAGTAATCAGCCCGTTTCGCTGTCATTCCCAGGGCACCTATGACAATAGGTATTGTTTTCGTCTTCAGATTCCACATTTTGCTAATTTCTATTTCAAGATCTTTATATTTGCTCAGTTTTTGGTAGGTCTTGACAGATACGTTTATATCGATTGGGACAGTCATATCAATGAGGAGGCATGATTTTTGTCTGAAGTCTTTCAGTATGATGTCTGGCCTATTTGCGTCTATCTTTCTGTCAGTTTGAATGGTGAAGTTCCAGAGGAGTGCAATGTGATCATTTTCAAGTACTGGGGGTGGTTTTTGTTCCCACCAGTTTTTATCATGGGGCAAGTCCAGGTTTTTGCATATTACCCAGTGAATATATTGTGCAGCTCTATCATGCCTGTTGAGATACTCTGTAGGCGCAAGCAGACTGCACATGGAGACAACATGCTCGATGGTCTCATTTTGTTGTTGGCATATACAACATAATGGGGAGCTGCCGTTCTTTAATATGTTGGCCTGGTAGTTCTTTGTAGGTAGGCATTGATCTTGGGCTGCTATGATAAACCCCTCTGTTTCTGATTTCAAGCCAGAGGCCATTAACCATTGGTGGGTAAGGGCTTTGTCAATATCTGCATTATTCGCTCTCTTTGGGTATTTGCCATTGAGAGGTTTTCTATGCCATTTTTCAGTTATAATATCTAAAGCAGCAATTTTAGCACGGATTTTCAAGCGCTTAGCTTTTTCTGCAGGTGTTTCTAGTTCGTCTAATTCTTGAATTTGTTGCAATTGGAATTCACTTAGATAGTCCTTTGCCTGTTTTGTTACTGAGTAAGATGCTTTCTTGCTTTCATGTTTTAAGACAAGTTTTAGCATCCAGTCCTCAGAGTTTTTCAGATAGGTGTCTAGGCCAATTGTGGCTACCTTCATTGATAATGCCAGCTGTAGAAGTCCTCGACCTCCCTCTTTTCTTGACAGATAAAGACGTTCTATATCTGCCTTAGGGTGGTGCATTCTATGCATTGTCAACAGTTTTCGTATTTTTCTGTCAACATTACATATTTCAGTAATTGACCAGTTAACGATATTGAAACTGTAAGTCACGACTGGTATGGCTAGAGCATTGATCGCTTCGATCCTGTTTCTCGCGTTCAGCTCTGTCTTCAGTATTGCTCTCACCCTGCGATTATCATTATTATTATTATTATTATTATTATTATTATTATTATTATTATTATTATTATTATTATTATTATCATTATTATTATTATTATTATTATTATTATTATTATTATTATTATTATTATTATTATTATTATTGTTTTTATTTTTATAACGTGCTTTCACTTCACTACCGAGCGCAGCTCTGTGCGCCTTGGGTATGTGCTGTGGTTTGCTGTGGTGCTCTTATGTTTACTGTATTGAAAGTGTTTTGCGTAGAATGTGTGCAGTACCCAGTAGTGCAATTTTCTGTGTGTTATATATATTTGTAAGTCCTGGTATTTTTGTTATGTATTTGTCTGAGTATTTTTTTTATTATACCTACAATGATAGGAATTGTTTCTGTTTTTAGTGTTTTATCGAGGTCTATATTTACATTATTTTTCTTCCATGTTTTATATGTATGTGTTGTTGCGTTTTCGTTTTTTGGGTAGAGTACTGCTGTGAAATAGGCGTGTAGGATCGAAATGTGTTCCTCACGTGTCCATTTATGCCGTTTTGGTTTTGTTTGCGGGACATGAGGAACAACGTCCGGCCCTTTATTTTGACGGTCATCGTTTTCGTAGGGTACCGGTTGGTTTATTTCTGTTGTCAGATTGTTTTGCACGTTCATATCTTCGTACTTTTTTCGTAACAGGCTTACAGTACGTACTTCTCGGTTGTTATTATTGTTATTATTATTCAGTAGTTTTATTTTTATAACGTACTTTCACTTCACTACCGAGCGCAGCTCTGTGCGCCTTGGGTATGTGCTGTGGTTTGCTGTGGTGCTCTTATGTTTACTGTATTGAAAGTGTTTTGCGTAGAATGTGTGCAGTACCCAGTAGTGCAATTTTCTGTATGTTATATATATTTGTAAGTCCTGGTGTTTTTGTTATGTATTTGTCTGAATATTTTTTTATTATACCTAAGGCACCTACTATGATAGGAATTGTTTCTGTTTTTAGATTCCACATTCGAGTTATCTCTATTTCCAGGTCTTTGTATTTTGAAAGTTTTTCCATTTCTTTTAGAGAAACGTTGTCATCTGCTGGTATTGAAACATCAATTAGAAGGCATTTTTTTCCTTCATGATCTTTGACAACTATATCTGGTCTATTTGCCTTAATTTCTGTATCTGTGTGTATTGGCATATCCCAGAGTATGGTTGCTTTCTCGTTTTCTGTGACCTTTTCTGGCGTGTGTTTATACCATCTTTTTTCTGTTGCTATTCCATAATGTTGGCATAGCTTCCAGTGTATATAGGTCCCAGCTCTGTCGTGTCTGTGAATATATTTCTTCTTAGCCAGGACTGGGCAGCCAGAGATAATATGATTTATTGTTTCTTGTCGATCTCCACATATTCTACAGTTACTTGTTATATTTCTTTTCATTATGTGTTTTTGGTAATTTCTGGTGGGGAGGCTTTGGTCTTGTGCAGCAATTAAAAATCCTTCAGTCTCTGCTTTGAGTCCTGAGCTTCTCAGCCATTGCTGGGATTTTTCTCTGTCTATTTCTTTCGCATTTAGTTTAGCCCAGTATTATTATTATTATTATTATTATTATTATTATTATTATTATTATTATCATTATTGTTATTATTATTATTATTATTATTATTATTATTATTATTATTATTATTATTATTATTATTATTATTATTATTATCATTATTATTATTATTATTATTATTACCATCATTATTATTATTATTATTATTATTATTACCATCATTATTATTATTATTATTATTATTGTTCAGTAGTTTTATTTTTATAACGTGCTTTCACTTTACTACCGAGCGCAGCTCTGTGCGCCTTGGGTATGTGCTGTGGTTTGCTGTGGTGCTCTTATGTTTACTGTATTGAAAGTGTTTTGCGTAGAATGTGTGCAGTGCCCAGTAGTGCAATTTTCTGTATGTTATATATATTTGTAAGTCCTGGTGTTTTTGTTATGCATTTGTCTGAATATTTTTTTATTATACCTAAGGCACCTACTATGATAGGAATTGTTTCTGTTTTTAGATTCCACATTCGAGTTATCTCTATTTCCAGGTCTTTGTATTTTGAAAGTTTTTCCATTTCTTTTAGAGAAACGTTGTCATCTGCTGGTATTGATACATCAATTAGAAAGCATTTTCTTTCTTCATGATCTTTGACAACTATATCTGGTCTATTTGCCTTAATTTCTCTATCTGTGTGTATTGGCATATCCCAGAGTATGATTGCTTTCTCGTTTTTTGTGACCTTTTCTGGCGTGTGTTTATACCATCTTTTTTCTGTTGTTATTCCATAGTGTTGGCATAGCTTCCAGTGTATATAGGTCCCAGCTCTGTCGTGTCTGTGAATATATTCCTTCTTAGCCAGGACTGGGCAGCCAGAGATAATATGATTTATTGTTTCTTGTCGATCTCCACATATTCTATAGTTACTTGTTATATTTCTTTTCATTATGTGTTTTTGGTAATTTCTGGTGGGGAGGCTCTGGTCTTGTGCAGCAATTAAAAATCCTTCAGTCTCTGCTTTGAGTCCTGAGCTTCTCAGCCATTGCTGGGATTTTTCTCTGTCTATTTTTTTCGCATTTAGTTTAGCCCAGTATTTACCATGTAGGGTCTTTTCTTGCCATCGTTTTATCATGGTCCGTTGCTGTTCTAGTTTTAGT
>NC_142955.1:12685279-12695279 GCF_046866305.1 Octopus bimaculoides | reverse complement strand
TTATCTTAAAATGTTCGTTTGTTTTCCTAAAAGTCAAGATGAATCTGTGGTTAAGGATAGAATGAATTCGGAGTTTCCTTAACTAACACTAACACTGCATTTCAAGACAAATTCAACTTCTACTGATATAGAAAAACATTGATTAACAAAACACTTATGTCGGAATTAGCCCGTATGGACGTATAATGCTAAAAAGCGCTGAATATCAGCAGCGGACAAAGATGTCCATCAGTAGCAGTGGAACTACTTGATCACGTAGCTTCGCTGTGTTTGCGCTTCATCAGCATACATTGATAGCGGTATACTGAGCTGAGCTTTGATTCACTATACGTCTATACAAGATACTTTCGCAGAACGAATACCGCAGTTATATTGTGTTCCATCTTCACTACGATATAAAGCAATACTAACATTGCTTCTGTCACTAATGCCTAATTCCCCCGCCAGTCATTCAGCTACTTAAGACACTACACACTCATCAGTCACTGATTTTTTAATATCAGTACAGATGAAATTTGGCTAACATATTGGCATACAGCTAACACAACAACAACAACAATGATAAAAATAATGATAATAATAATAGTAAGAAGAAGAAGAAGAAGAAGAAGAAGAAGAAGAAGAAGAAGAAGAAGAAGAAGAAGAAGAAGAAGAAGAAGAAGAAGAAGAAGAATTCTTTTGAATGGATGTTAAAACTTGTCTTAAAGCACGAAAACAAGAAAACCGCACACCAAGTAACAAAACCGTCAAGGAAATATCTAAGTGAATATCATATCAGCAAATCCTAGAATTAATTGTGCTAGAAACGAATAAAGAAAAACCTAATTGTATGTAAGTCTTTGCTAAAACTGCTGCCTTAGATATTCTCACATATAAATGGCAAAAGGAATCTCACCAATGGCTAATATCCTACGAAAACTAATAATGTCGACGTTAACAAAACCCTTACCCATCAATAGCTGGCGTCTCCCGGCTTAAAATCAGAGTCAGAAAGGTTTATCATAGCAGCCCAGGATCAATAGCTACCAAGAAGCTACCAGGTCAACATCTTAAAGAATAGAAGTTGCACAACATGTCGTGTATGTAAACAACAAGCAGAAGCTATTGATCATATTGTCTCCATGTGCCGCCTTCTTGCGCTCACAGAGTATCTCGACAGGCATGATAGAGCGGCATAGTATATTCATAGGGTGATATGCAAAGATCTGGGCCTACTCCATGATGAAAACTTGTAGGAAAAGAAACAACATCCACTGCTTGAAAACGATCATGTCTCCCTTCTTTGAAACTTTAGTGTTCAAATTTACGGAAAGATAGATGCAAATATGCCAGACATTATATTGAAGGATTTCGCCAGAAATCATACCTCCTCATTGATATTACTGTGCCAGTGGACATAACGTATCTGTCAAGACCTAGTAAAATCTGAGAAAATACAAAGATCTTGAAATAAAATTGGCAAAATGTGGAACCTCAAGACTAGAAGAATACCTCCTGTCATAGGTGCCCTAGGAATGATAGCAAAAGGCACTGGTTGTTCCCTATCTCAGATACTGGGAAATCGAAAAGTGGAAGAAATTCAAAAAATAGTGCTCATGGGAACTACTCCTATCCTACGAAAAATATTGTCTATGAGATCCCCAAAACATCTTAGTCTGTAAACATTATCAAAAGTACTTTTAAATCTACGTTAATAGCAAACACCTTTTACTCTCATCTTCAGGTCACACTATCATCTTATCCTCAAATTTTTAAAGCAAACTTTAGTTTTCTTATGTTTCGCCAGACATTCTCTAGAATAATACTCAGTGCAAAACCAAAGATGTGTCACCCTAGTCATATCTCTCAGTGAGATTTGGAGTCAACTTGTACAAATACAAAGCAAAAACCAAAAATATGATGATGATGATGATGATGATGATGATGATGATGATGATGATGATGATGGGAGGAGGACTAGGAGGAGGAGGACTAGGAGGAGGAGGAGGAGGAGGAGGAGGGAGTAAAATCTAACTGGGCCCCACCTGCAAGATCATGCGCTGTTTATCTTGATATGAGATCACCATGTCGCGCAGATATGGTTGCGATGCCTGTGCCTGGCGTACACTTATCAGACGGGTAGTCATGATGGGTATATTGGATTTCGTATATTTGTACCCCAGTCTCACTTTGATTGCATGCGCTACTTTCTCACTGAATAATGACCCACAACCTTTTTTTTTTTTTTAGGTGAAACTAGTTGCTTATAAAAACCAAACAGCCGTGGTTAATATGGTGTTCGATGGACGAAATACAACCCTTGAAAGCTGGTTCTCTCTTGGAAAGTTGAGAAGTTCTCCTTGGTGTGACTTACCTCAAAGCACTATAAGATTTTTCACAATCAGATTGCAGTAAGTGATTATTATCACTGTATATTTATTAGCTATTTGTAATTACATTCTGTGTTCAAAACCTTTTGTGATTAAAATTCCCTTGTACTCTGTTGGTGTCTATGAATAAAGTACCGGTGAAGTACAGTGTCTATATAATCAGCTATATACACCTCCCCTATATTTCTAACATTGCAATAATTGTTATCAATTTAATTCCGGAATTGATATTAATTAATTTTCACCTGCAAAACCTAAGGATTAATTTCGTTGCATTCGTCGAAATTTGTGTGTGAATTCACTACTAACAACTAAGCATACACACACGTGCGCGCCCGCAGACATATAAATATATACATACATTTGTCTAGCAATGAAGGCACTAGGCATAGTGGTGAGGATGTCCAGTTTGTGATTATAAGTTTGTGGTTTCAATTGCACGCTACTAATTCGTTGAGCAGGATTTTCACTTGATCAAACAAGTGAATACTCAGAGTCATCTTCGAAACAGAGCGAGATCCATTTACTTATGACCATATATGGAAAATTTGAATGATTTCCTTTCCTCTTCAATCTCTTATTATCTATAAGGTAATTAAAAGAAAATCAGTTAATAACAACATAGAATGACATATGTACACTTATATTGATTGGTGATGATGATGAATTTGATAATCACCTGATTAGTGCATAGGGACATTTTGGGTAATTCTTTATGGATCTAGAATTACAAAAGTTGTCAGTAACCTCTGTCTATATAATAGTTTCATTTGCTAGGAATAACAGTCACTAAATATCGCTAGAAATCTCACCCAACCGTCTTAAAAGAATAAATATAGAATATATTGGAAATGTAGTCCGAAGAGTGGAAAGTAATAACTGGAATACATTTGACCATTGATCATTTTCGACTAAGAATGACCCCTTTGAAATATTCCTTAGTCGGAAGAGTAAGGACAAAATACTGGATTTTGTTCTAGCTCTTTGTGAATGCTGGGTAAGAAGAAGAGATGGAGTTATTCTCAGACATAAAACCTGGCCGAAATATATCCATCAGATTTGTCCCCATTAAAGTCCCCTCGCCCAGGGGTGAGGCGGTAGTTTTAAACTAGCTAACAAATATAGTCAATTACATATGTATAGGGACTGTCCATCTTAATATTGCCCTACACACAAATGACTTCTACGGAACTTTCACTCGCAAAGATTTCGCTGCTTGTAAATTAGAAGATAGTATTTGTCCACTGTATCACCGAGCAGTGTCGGTTCGAACTTGGAAACCTCCCAATTACGTAGTTGCCAGGCAAACCTTTAAATTACATCTGATAATGACAATGTTGTTGTTGGCACTCCGTCGCTTACGACGTCGAGGGTTCCAGTTGATCCGATGAACGGAAACAGCCTGCTCGTGAAATTAACGTGCAAGTGGCTGAACACTCCACAGACACGTGTACCCTTAACGTAGTTCTCGGGGATATTCAGCGTGACACAGTGTGACAAGGCTGGCCCCTTTGAAATATAGGTACAACAGATAATGACAATAACACCAAAATAAAAACTATAACAGTACCTTCTTTTTCTCCCTTTTACAGCACAGGACGTCGTTTCTATGTGTCATCTAGCGATATAAGTTGTGAAAGAGTCACGGGTTGGTTCGCTGTTGTTCAAACGAGTCCCTGTGTATGGGAGCGGTTACTTCATTTGCCTGCATTAATCTACTCAGGTGAAGATTCGAAAATCAATTGGAATAACGGTAAGTATTTAGTCATCAGTTTTAACTTGTCTCACGGCCAAGTTAATGCAATAAGTACTAAAAGCCTTATGATGGCGTGGCAAACATAAGAAACAACTCAGGACATATTTCGGTGTTATTATACCTTCTCAGGAAAGCATACGTCCTACAGTACTTAAGAAAGAGTATCATCCTTTGATACAATATCACACATCCATACGTCTGGAGAATTTAGCACGAAGGGGTGCTGAAAAGTTCTTGGCTTCAAGGGTGTCGCAAAATGCTTGGCTGGAGGCTCAAACTTCCGAGTCCTTTTACAGGACCCTTGCAATAATTGTATAAATATGAGTGGGAAAATATGTTGAATAAGATCATAATTAAGTGATCCTCCAGTATTTTCTCCTATCCCAAGACAGGATTTTTTCAACTCGGGTGTATAAGAAGAGAAAAGAAGAAACGCATGTAAGAATGAGACAAGAGATGAACAGACAACATGTCTGAGGGAAATTCGGTGTAGATATCTCTTATTTTTTACTTATTTCAGTCATTTGACTGCGGCGATGCTGGGGTATCATCAAGTTAATGGGAGGAAACATACCAGCAGTGGTTGTCAGGCGGTGATAGGAGACAAATATGCAGGCATAATCACACATACAGACACACATACATATATATATATATATACACAAACATGCACACACACACACACAGACACACACACACATACATACACGTCGAGCTTCTTTCAGTTGCAGTCTACTAAATCCCGTCACAAAGATTTGATCGGCCCAAGGCCTAGAGTAGATGACACTTGCTGAAGGTTCCCCGTTGTGGGACTGAACCCACATTTATGTCGTCGGAAAGCACGCTTCTTACCTTACAACCACGTAATAAAGTGAATTTATGTCTAAAGTTTTCTTGTTGTAATCCTGTCTGATGGCACTCCGTCGGTTACGACGACAGGTGTTCCAGTTGATCCGACCAACGGAACAGCTTTCTCGCGAAATTAACGTGCAAGTGGCTGAGTACTCCACAAATACGCGTACCCTTAACGTAGTTCTGAGAGAAATTTAGCACGACACAGAATATGAATAATGATGGCCCTTTGAAATACAAGGGGTATTTTCAAGCAGCTGAGTGAACTAGAGCAAGTTGAAATAAAGTACCTTGCTCAAGACACAACGCGCTACCAGGGTATCGAACTCATGACCTTACTATTGTGAGCTGAATACCCCTAAGCACTTAGCCACGCCCCTTTCCGCCTGATGCTATGTGTTATCCAGGAATTGTATCCATGGTGATGTTTGCTGATGGAACTGATTGAGATGTAGCGCAGATATAAAATATTTAAAAATACACTATTTGGAATGGAAGTTTTAGAAATAAAGTTGTCTTCTTCAAATATTAAGGTTGTAGAAGCAGCAGCAGCAGCAGCAGCAGCACTAGTGGTAGTAGTAGTAGTAGTAGTAGTAGTAGTAGTAGTAGTAGTAGTAGTAGTAGTGGTAGTAGTCTCTTGTACTTGCATAAGACTGAATTTAAGCATGGATATATTAGTCCAGTGCTTCTCAACCGTAGTCTATTTGACCCCTTTGGGCTCATGAATAGCCTCGGCATTGCACCTAGAATGTTCCCCTCTACGAGACAAGTCCCTGCAAGCTTGTTTATGGCTGACCAGTAGTCACCCATGCCTGCCAGTCTCTCCTCTCCACGCCACCGATGCATTTCAAGGGAAAGGCAAAGACCGATACAGCTTGGCAACTATTACATCGCAACTCATTTCTACAACTGAATGAACTGGAGCAAGGCACATATTGCTCAAATCACGAAGGGAAATTTTGGCACAAGGCCAGTAATTTCGGGGGGAAGGGTTAAGTCGATAACATCGACCCGAGCAGTCGATTTTTACTTATTTTATCGACCCCGAAAGGATGAAAGGCAAAGTAGACCTCCGCGGAATTCGGACTCAGAACCTAAAGACTTATGAAATGCCGCTAAGCATTCTGCGCGGTAACGATTCTGCCAGCTCGTCGCCTTAACACAAAGGGAAATATTACAGCACAAAACATAGTGGTTTTGTCTCATCCCCCTCATTCCCCTGGTTTTGCTCCATCTGACTACCATCTTTTCAAACCATTCCAACGTTGTTTAGAGAGGAGACATTTTGTCAATTGTGATGAGGTCACAAACAGTATCGAATGTTCCTTTCGATCGAAAGCTGAAGATCTTTACATCCCAAGAATCAATTATTTTCCAAATAGATTTGATTATGTCATCAATAACGAAGGGAAATATTGATCTAAAATTTTAGTACAAGGCCAGAAATTTCGGGCGAGTGAGTAAGTCGTTTACTTCGATCCCTACTCTCAATTTGTACTAACGCTTCTGCCAGCTCGCTACCTTAATGTAGGGAAATATTTTTGTGCTTCAATATAGAAATTAAATCCAAAAATGCATTTGTTATTACTGATTGTTTTCTTGTTAATTTTGCTGTTTATGTTGTTGTTGTTGTTGTCATTGTTAGTTTTATTATTTTCCAGGTTTCGAAACAGCTGATTCCATGGCCATCTTCATCCGCCTAAAACCGTAACTAACCAATCAAAAGATCTGTTTTATACAGCGTGACCATACGGCTTCATTCAACGAAACTCACAAATAGTCGTATAGTAGAACCCGGGACTATAAATATTCGAAGACATTTGTTAAAGTGCTGCACAGTAGGACTGAACTCCAAAGCACATGATTGCAAAGCAGGCTTCTTAGCCACACAACTACGTCTGAATCGGTGTGCACGTGTGTGTGTATGTGCATGTGTATGTATGCATATTATGTGTATGTGTATGCGCGTACATACAGAATGTCCCAGAATTAACTATTTCAGTGAAATCGGACATCTTTTTAGAAACTCACTTTTATTTATTTTTATCTCGTTTAATATCTGTCAAAAAAACGTATAAATTTTTAATTTTGTCTTTAAATTTATAATTTTTATAACGTATTTTTATAATTTTACTTTCATTTCTGTTGGATCCCACTTATCTATCAACGACAGCTTTTCTTTCAATTTTGCTGCAATCATTTTCTCTAGCTCCACTCCCAAGATGGAGCAAAGTTAAAGAATTGTTAAAGAATGCATTCAGTTAGCAGAGCAGGAGATAATTCCTAAAATGCTTCAGAATGTGGTTCGCAATGCTAAGGATAGATTTGAAATTTGCAAGGATACAGACGGAGCACATGTTGTAAATTTGCAATATAGTTTTGACGTAAGGTTTATAAATTCTGTTTGATTTCGTATGATAATTAACTAATAAAATAAAATTTTGTCTGTTTTATTTAAATTTGTCCAATTTCAGTGAAATAGAAAGTTTATTCTGGGGCACCGAGTATGTGGTACTCCTGCTTATGTGTGTGTTTATATATTCGTATATTCTTTAACCTACTGTTTACATAATTTATTTTTATTCATTTATTAAATAATCATTGAACTGCTCGACAGGCAAACAACTTGAAAAGAATTTTCATTATCCACGTGACCATGTAAGTTTAAAAATTTTTTTTTAATATCCGGTGATACATTAATTTCACTAGACCTCTATGTAAAGGTAAAAATCTCCACCCACGCACACAATTTGAAAACCACTTGACAATGCACGAAACTTTCCTCTCTTGAGACACGTTGTAACTTTTGGTGATTAAATAAAAAAATATATATTAATATACACCCTTCTTTTCTGTTCTATATCCTTGTTCATGTGTGCGGAAAGGATGAGTGACTGAGGGGAGAGGGAGTGACGTTAGGAAGGGACCGGGAGGGGGAAAAAATGACGCCACGTGAAGAAGCGGCAGTTCGAAGACGGCTTCTTTCTTACGGGGTCTGCAGCGAGGCCAAGTCATGTTACTGGGGGCGGTCATAGAGCAGGTGTCCTTTCTGGCCAGTGGCTGGGAGTTTTGATACCACTTCGCATATATAAGAAGGGAAAGAAAGTGGAAAATAGAAATTCTTCTGACAACGCGGAAAGTTTATATATATATATATATATATATATATATATATATATATATATATATATATATATATATATATAAATTAAAAACGTAAAATTAAAACAGAACACAAAGGATTCCGCGGTACACGTGTTTCAAGCTCTATACACAAACAGTCGTTGCATCATTATATGGGTGTATAATTGATAGACAGGATGGTATAAAGCTATCTTCAGCCGCAAATATATTCTTTCCCAAGATTATATCACAAAGAAGAAATCACCAAGAAAAAAGAAAAAGAGAGAGAAACATATATATAATTTATTAATAATGCTGCAAAGCATTAAAAAAAAACTGTTACTCAGAGTTCCCGTTCGTCGGACAGTTTTGGTTGAGAATTGAACAAAAATAAGGTTTTATTTATATTTATAAATATACAATTATGTTGATTGATACACATTTAAAATTGGTCCTTTTCAACTAATGGTCTTTTTAATAACCGGCTGTATGAAATTAAAATTTACGATTTAAAATCATACTATTTAAAATCGAAGAAAACCTTAAATCAAAAATTAGCCTTAAGTACAAGGAAAAATCAAGCATACTCTGGGTAAATTAATTAATGGTAAAATAAATTTAAACTAAAAAGATATCTCCGTTTAAAATAATAATATTTACGAAGAACTAACATCATAAAAACACATATACATTTAGCAATACATACACATACCAAAAACCTCTATATACATATATACGCTAAACATACAAACGATGGTACATGCCTACATACATATACAAATAAATACAGGCAATATATATATATATATATATATATATACATATATATATATATATACTAATGCATAATAATAAGTGGTGGGAGAAAGAAAAAGAAGAAAAAAATGAGGTTGGTGGAAGAAAGAAAAACGTAAGAGAATGAGAAAAATAGATAGATGGATAGAGAGAGAGAGAGAGAGAGAGAGAGAGAGAGAGAGAGAGAGAGAGAGAGAGAGAGAGAGACAGAGAGAGAGAGAGAGACAGACAGAGAGAGAGAGAGACAGAGAGAGAGAGAGACAGAGAGAGAGAGAGACAGAGAGAGAGAGAGACAGAGAGAGAGAGAGAAATGATTTGGAAGTTGTAAGAAAATTGTAGAGTAAATTAATATAATATAATTAAATGTAATATAAATACATAGATTTTTAAAGATATATAAATTTGAAATAATAATTTAAAATTTAAATATGAAAATGAGTAAAAAATGAGTAAAAATTTATCCTCGGCAAAATTTAAATTAAAATTTAGAAAACTTTCCGAAAGGCTTTCTGAAAAGTCGAATATAAGATATGAAGACGAAATATGTACCAGCATTGTAATACTAAAAGTTGTCTATATTTTAACTGTAAAAGCCAAATTGAAATGAGGAAGTCAGAAATTTTTACCCAAACGGTATTTTTTCAGTTGACATTTTAAACTTCGTAGTGTGCCTGCAAGACTTTAGAAGTTCTCGTCTTTGGTTCAATGCTTGTGTATCCTGGAACAGGATGAAGAGTTTTTCTGCAAGGCAAAGATTGCATTTCAATGGTCTTCTGTATGCTCCATGTTTATATTGTGCTGCTTTCTCCAAAATTGTCCAACTGAGATTGAAAAGATGGATGTCATTTTCCTTCAATTGCCAGACGTGTTTTGCTAGACTTGTTGCTGTCCTATTTTTGGGGTGTCGAAAAGAATTTCGGTGGAAATAAAACCTAGTCTTGAATGAATTTTCCGAAGCTTATGTGTATGTTTTGTATTCTTGTATTTGTACTTTAGCTCTATAAACTACTCCTTTTCAAGAGATTTTCCATTCATTCATTCTATCTTTCTACCATTCTTTCTTTCTTTCTTTTTACCGTTCTTTCTTTTATTCTTTCTTTCCTTC